>NC_090379.1:91913488-92063140 GCF_036365525.1 Heterodontus francisci | reverse complement strand
TCCTCGCCTCGTCTCCGTCTCCCCACTCTCCTCTCCTCTCCTCCCCTCGTCTCCGTCTCCCCACTTCGTCTCCGTCTCCCCACTCTCCTCGCCCCTTCTCCGTCTCCCCACTCTCCTCTCCTCTCCTCTCCTCCCCCCGTCTCCCCACTCTCCTCTCCTCTCCTCCCCCCGTCTCCCCACTCTCCTCTCCTCTCCTACCCCCGTCTCCCCACTCCTCTCCTCTCCTACCCCCGTCTCCCACTCTCCTCTCCTCTCCTCCCCCCGTCTCCCCACTCTCCTCTCCTCTCCTCTCCTCTCCTCCCCCGTCTCCCCACTCTCCTCTCCTCTCCTCCCCCGTCTCCCCACTCTCCTCTCCTCTCCTCCCCCCGTCTCCCCACTCTCCTCTCCTCTCCTCCCCCGTCTCCCCACTCTCCTCTCCTCTCCTCCCCCCGTCTCCCCCGCTCCTCTCCTCTCCTCTCCTCCCCCCGTCTCCCCTCTCTCCTCTCCTCTCCTCCCCCCGTCTCCCCGCTCTCCTCTCCTCTCCCCGTCTCCCGCTCTCCACTCCTCCCCCCGTCTCCCCGCTCTCCACTCTCCCCCGTCTCCGTCTCCCGCTCTCCTCTCCTCCCCCCGTCCTCCGTCTCCCCGCTCTCTCCTCTCCTCCCCCCGTCTCCGTCTCCCCGCTCTCCTCTCCTCCCCCCGTCTCCGTCTCCCCGCTCTCCTCTCCTCCCCCCGTCTCCGCTCTCCCCGCTCTCCTCTCCTCCCCCCGTCTCCGTCTCCCCGCTCTCCTCTCCTCCCCCCGTCTCCGTCTCCCCGCTCTCCTCTCTCCTCCCCCCGTCTCCGTCTCCCCGCTCTCCTCTCCTCCCCCCGTCTCCGTCTCCCCGCACTCCTCTCCTCCCCCCGTCTCCGTCTCCCCGCTCTCCTCTCCTCCTCGCCTCGTCTCCGTCTCCCCGCTCTCCTCTCCTCCCCCCGTCTCCGTCTCCCCGCTCTCCTCTCCTCCCCCCGTCTCTCCCCGCTCTCCTCTCCTCTCCTCCCCCGTCTCCGTCTCCCCGCTCTCCTCTCCTCCCCCCGTCTCCGTCTCCCCGCTCTCCTCTCCACCCCCCGTCTCCGTCTCCCCGCTCTCCTCTCCTCCCCCCGTCTCCGTCTCCCCGCTCTCCTCTCCTCCCCCCGTCTCCGTCTCCCCGCTCTCCTCTCCTCCCCACCCCCATCTCAGTCTCCCCACTCTCCTCCCGCCCCCCGTCTCCCCACTCTCCTCCCGCCCCGCCCCCCGTCTCCGTCTCCCACTCTCCTCCCGCCCCGCCCCCCGTGTCCGTCTCCCCACTCTCCTCTCCTCCCCCCCGTCTCCGTCTCCCCACTCTCCTCTCCTCCCCCCGTCTACGTCTCCCCACTCTCCTCTCCTCCTCCCCTCGTCTCCGTCACCCCACTCTCCTCCCCCTGTCTCCGTCTCCCCACACTCCTCTCCTCCCCCCGTCTCCGTCTCCCCGCTCTCCTCTCCTCTCCTCCCCACTCTCCTCTCCTCTCCTCCCCCCCGTCTCCCTCCCCACTCTCCTCTCCCCGTCTCCGTCTCTCCACTCTCCTCTCCTCTCCTCCCCCCGTGTCCGTCTCCCCACTCTCCTCTCCTCCCCCCGTCTCCGTCTCCCCAATCTCCTCTCCTCCCCCCGTCTCCGTCTCCCCACTCTCCTCTCCTCCCCCCGTCTCCGTCTCCCCACTCTCCTCTCCTCCCCCCCGTCTCCGTCTCCCCACTCTCCTCTCCTCCCCCCGTCTCCGTCTCCCCACTCTCCTCTCCTCCCCCCGTCTCCGTCTCCCCACTCTCCTCTCCTCCCCCCGTCTCCGTCTCCCCACTCTCCTCTCCTCCCCCCGTCTCCGTCTCCCCACTCTCCTCTCCTCCCCCCGTCTCCGTCTCCCCACTCTCCTCTCCTCCCCCCGTCTCCGTCTCCCCACTCTCCTCTCCTCCCCCCGGCTCCGTCTCCCCACTCTCCTCTCCTCCCCCCGGCTCCGTCTCCCCACTCTCCTCTCCTCCCCCCGGCTCCGTCTCCCACTCTCCTCTCCTCCCCCCGTCTCCGTCTCCCCACTCTCCTCTCCTCCCCCCGTCTCCGTCTCCCCACTCTCCTCTCCTCCCCCCGTCTCCGTCTCCCCACTCTCCTCTCCTCCCCCCGTCTCCGTCTCCCCACTCTCCTCTCCTCCCCCGTCTCCGTCTCCCCACTCTCCTCTCCTCCCCCCGTCTCCGTCTCCCCACTCTCCTCTCCTCCCCCCGTCTCCGTCTCCCCACTCTCCTCTCCTCCCCCCCGTCTCCGTCTCCCCACTCTCCTCTCCTCCCCCCGTCTCCGTCTCCCCACTATTCTCTCCTCCCCCGTCACCCCACTCTCCTCACCCCCTTCTCCGTCTCCCCACTCTCCTCTCCTCTCCTCGCCCCTTCTCCCGTCTCCCCACTCTCCTCTCCTCTCCTCCCCCCGTCTCCCCACTCTCCTCTCCTCTCCTCCCCCCGTCTCCCCACTCTCCTCTCCTCTCCTCCCCCCGTCTCCCCACTCTCCTCTCCTCTCCTCCCCCCGTCTCCCCACTCTCCTCTCCTCTCCTCCCCCCGTCTCCCCACTCTCCTCTCCTCTCCTCCCCCCGTCTCCCCACTCTCCTCTCCTCTCCCCGTCTCCCCACTCTCCTCTCCTCCCCCCCGTCTCCGTCTCCCCACTCTCCTCTCCTCCCCCCTTCTCCGTCTCCCCACTCTCCTCTCCTCCCCCCGTCTCCGTCTCCCCACTCTCCTCTCCTCCCCCCGTCTCCGTCTCCCCACTCTCCTCTCCTCCCCCCGTCTCCGTCTCCCCACTCTCCTCTCCTCCCCCCGTCTCCGTCTCCCCACTCTCCTCTCCTCCCCCCGTCTCCGTCTCCCCACTCTCCTCTCCTCCCCCGTCTCCGTCTCCCCACACTCCTCTCCTCCCCCCGTCTCCGTCTCCCCACTCTCCTCTCCTCTCCTCGCCTCGTCTCCGTCTCCCCACTCTCCTCTCCTCGCCTCCCCTCGTCTCCGTCTCCCCACTTCGTCTCCGTCTCCCCACTCTCCTCGCCCCTTCTCCGTCTCCCCACTCTCCTCTCCTCTCCTCTCCTCCCCCCGTCTCCCCACTCTCCTCTCCTCTCCTCCCCCCGTCTCCCCACTCTCCTCTCCTCTCCTACCCCCGTCTCCCCACTCTCCTCTCCTCTCCTACCCCCGTCTCCCCACTCTCCTCTCCTCTCCTCCCCCCGTCTCCCCACTCTCCTCTCCTCTCCTCTCCTCTCCTCCCCCCGTCTCCCCACTCTCCTCTCCTCTCCTCCCCCCGTCTCCCCGCTCTCCTCTCCTCTCCTCCCCCCGTCTCCCCGCTCTCCTCTCCTCTCCTCCCCCCGTCTCCCCGCTCTCCTCTCCTCTCCTCCCCCCGTCTCCCCGCTCTCCTCTCCTCTCCTCCCCCCGTCTCCCCGCTCTCCTCTCCTCTCCTCCCCCCGTCTCCCCGCTCTCCTCTCCTCTCCTCCCCCCGTCTCCCCGCTCTCCTCTCCTCTCCTCCCCCCGTCTCCCCGCTCTCCTCTCCTCCCCCGTCTCCCCGCTCTCCACTCCTCCCCCCGTCTCCCCGCTCTCCACTCCTCCCCCCGTCTCCGTCTCCCCGCTCTCCTCTCCTCCCCCCGTCTCCGTCTCCCCGCTCTCCTCTCCTCCCCCCGTCTCCGTCTCCCCGCTCTCCTCTCCTCCCCCCGTCTCCGTCTCCCCGCTCTCCTCTCCTCCCCCCGTCTCCGTCTCCCCGCTCTCCTCTCCTCCCCCCGTCTCCGTCTCCCCGCTCTCCTCTCCTCCCCCCGTCTCCGTCTCCCCGCTCTCCTCTCCTCCCCCCGTCTCCGTCTCCCCGCTCTCCTCTCCTCCCCCCGTCTCCGTCTCCCCGCTCTCCTCTCCTCCCCCCGTCTCCGTCTCCCCGCTCTCCTCTCCTCCCCCCGTCTCCGTCTCCCCGCTCTCCTCTCCTCCCCCCGTCTCCGTCTCCCCGCTCTCCTCTCCTCCCCCCGTCTCCGTCTCCCCGCTCTCCTCTCCTCCCCCCGTCTCCGTCTCCCCGCTCTCCTCTCCTCCCCCCGTCTCCGTCTCCCCGCTCTCCTCTCCTCCCCCCGTCTCCGTCTCCCCGCTCTCCTCTCCTCCCCCCGTCTCCGTCTCCCCGCTCTCCTCTCCTCCCCCCCGTCTCCGTCTCCCCGCTCTCCTCTCCTCCCCCCGTCTCCGTCTCCCCGCTCTCCTCTCCTCCCCCCGTCTCCGTCTCCCCGCTCTCCTCTCCTCCCCCCGTCTCCGTCTCCCCGCTCTCCTCTCCTCCCCCCGTCTCCGTCTCCCCGCTCTCCTCTCCTCCCCCCGTCTCCGTCTCCCCGCTCTCCTCTCCTCCCCCCGTCTCCGTCTCCCCGCTCTCCTCTCCTCCCCCCGTCTCCGTCTCCCCGCTCTCCTCTCCTCCCCCCGTCTCCGTCTCCCCACTATCCTCGTCTCCCCACTATCCTCGTCTCCCCACTATCCTCGTCTCCCCACTATCCTCGTCTCCCCACTATCCTCGTCTCCCCACTATCCTCGTCTCCCCACTATCCTCGTCTCCCCACTATCCTCGTCTCCCCACCACCGTCTCCGTCTCCCCAACCTGCTCTCCCGTCTCCGTCTCCCAACTCTCCTCCCCACCCCGACTCCTCACTCTCCTCTCCTCCCCCCGTCTCCGTCTCCCCACTCTCCTCTCCTCCCCGTCTCCCCACTCTCCTCTCCTCCCCGTCTCCCCACTCTCCTCACCTCCCCCCCCGTCTCAGTCTCCCCACTCTCCCCTCCTTCCCCCCGCCTCAGTCTCCCCACTCTCCTCTTCTCCCCACCCCCATCTCAGTCTCCCCACTCTCCTCCCGCCCCCCGTCTCCCCGCTCTCCTCCTGCCCCGCCCCCCGTCTCCGTCTCCCCGCTCTCCTCCTGCCCCGCCCCCCGTCTCCGTCTCCCCGCTCTCCTCTCCTCTCCCCGTCTCCGTCTCCCCACTCTCCTCGTCTCCCCACTATCCTCGCCCCTACTCCCCCCGTCTCCCCACTCTCCTCTCCTCTCCTCCCCCCGTCTCCCCACTCTCCTCTCCTCTCCTCCCCCCGTCTCCCCACTCTCCTCTCCTCTCCTCCCCCCGTCTCCCCACTCTCCTCTCCTCTCCTCCCCCCGTCTCCCCACTCTCCTCTCCTCTCCTCCCCCCGTCTCCCCACTCTCCTCTCCTCTCCTCCCCCCGTCTCCCCACTCTCCTCTCCTCTCCTCCCCCCGTCTCCCCACTCTCCTCTCCTCTCCTCCCCCCGTCTCCCCACTCTCCTCTCCTCTCCTCCCCCCGTCTCCCCACTCTCCTCTCCTCTCCTCCCCCCGTCTCCCCACTCTCCTCTCCTCTCCTCCCCCCGTCTCCCCACTCTCCTCTCCTCTCCTCCCCCCGTCTCCCCACTCTCCTCTCCTCTCCTCCCCCCGTCTCCCCACTCTCCTCTCCTCTCCTCCCCCCGTCTCCCCACTCTCCTCTCCTCTCCTCCCCCCGTCTCCCCACTCTCCTCTCCTCTCCTCCCCCCGTCTCCCCACTCTCCTCTCCTCTCCTCCCCCCGTCTCCCCACTCTCCTCTCCTCTCCTCCCCCCGTCTCCCCACTCTCCTCTCCTCTCCTCCCCCCGTCTCCCCACTCTCCTCTCCTCTCCTCCCCCCGTCTCCCCACTCTCCTCTCCTCCCCCCGTCTCCGTCTCCCCACTCTCCTCTCCTCCCCCCGTCTCCGTCTCCCCACTCTCCTCTCCTCCCCCCTTCTCCGTCTCCCCACTCTCCTCTCCTCCCCCCGTCTCCGTCTCCCCACTCTCCTCTCCTCCCCCCGTCTCCGTCTCCCCACTCTCCTCTCCTCCCCCCGTCTCCGTCTCCCCACTCTCCTCTCCTCCCCCCGTCTCCGTCTCCCCACTCTCCTCTCCTCCCCCGTCTCCGTCTCCCCACACTCCTCTCCTCCCCCCGTCTCCGTCTCCCCACTCTCCTCTCCTCTCCTCGCCTCGTCTCCGTCTCCCCACTCTCCTCTCCTCTCCTCCCCTCGTCTCCGTCTCCCCACTTCGTCTCCGTCTCCCCACTCTCCTCGCCCCTTCTCCGTCTCCCCACTCTCCTCTCCTCTCCTCTCCTCCCCCCGTCTCCCCACTCTCCTCTCCTCTCCTCCCCCCGTCTCCCCACTCTCCTCTCCTCTCCTACCCCCGTCTCCCCACTCTCCTCTCCTCTCCTCCCCCCGTCTCCCCACTCTCCTCTCCTCTCCTCCCCCCGTCTCCCCACTCTCCTCTCCTCTCCTCCCCCCGTCTCCGTCTCCCCGCTCTCCTCTCCTCCCCCCGTCTCCGTCTCCCCGCTCTCCTCTCCCCCCCCCGTCTCCGTCTCCCCGCTCTCCTCTCCTCCCCCCGTCTCCGTCTCCCCGCTCTCCTCTCCTCCCCCCGTCTCCGTCTCCCCGCTCTCCTCTCCTCCCCCCGTCTCCGTCTCCCCGCTCTCCTCTCCTCCCCCCGTCTCCGTCTCCCCGCTCTCCTCTCCTCCCCCCGTCTCCGTCTCCCCGCTCTCCTCTCCTCCCCCCGTCTCCGTCTCCCCGCTCTCCTCTCCTCCCCCCGTCTCCGTCTCCCCGCTCTCCTCTCCTCCCCCCGTCTCCGTCTCCCCGCTCTCCTCGTCTCCCCACTATCCTCGTCTCCCCACTATCCTCGTCTCCCCACTATCCTCGTCTCCCCACTATCCTCGTCTCCCCACTATCCTCGTCTCCCCACTATCCTCGTCTCCCCACTATCCTCGTCTCCCCACTATCCTCGTCTCCCCACTATCCTCGTCTCCCCACTATCCTCGTCTCCCCACTATCCTCGTCTCCCCACTATCCTCGTCTCCCCACTATCCTCGTCTCCCCACTATCCTCGTCTCCCCACTATCCTCGTCTCCCCACTATCCTCGTCTCCCCACCACCGTCTCCGTCTCCCCAACCTGCTCTCCCGTCTCCGTCTCCCAACTCTCCTCCCCACCCCGACTCCTCACTCTCCTCTCCTCCCCCCGTCTCCGTCTCCCCACTCTCCTCTCCTCCCCGTCTCCCCACTCTCCTCTCCTCCCCGTCTCCCCACTCTCCTCACCTCCCCCCCCGTCTCAGTCTCCCCACTCTCCCCTCCTTCCCCCCGCCTCAGTCTCCCCACTCTCCTCTTCTCCCCACCCCCATCTCAGTCTCCCCACTCTCCTCCCGCCCCCCGTCTCCCCGCTCTCCTCCTGCCCCGCCCCCCGTCTCCGTCTCCCCGCTCTCCTCCTGCCCCGCCCCCCGTCTCCGTCTCCCCGCTCTCCTCTCCTCTCCCCGTCTCCGTCTCCCCGCTCTCCTCGTCTCCCCACTATCCTCGTCTCCCCACTATCCTCGTCTCCCCACTATCCTCGTCTCCCCACTATCCTCCCGCCCCACCACCGTCTCCGTCTCCCCAACCTGCTCTCCCGTCTCCGTCTCCCAACTCTCCTCCCCACCCCGACTCCTCACTCTCCTCTCCTCCCCCCGTCTCCGTCTCCCCACTCTCCTCTCCTCCCCGTCTCCCCACTCTCCTCTCCTCCCCGTCTCCCCACTCTCCTCACCTCCCCCCCCGTCTCAGTCTCCCCACTCTCCCCTCCTTCCCCCCGCCAGTCTCCCCACTCTCCCCTCCTTCCCCCCGCCAGTCTCCCCACTCTCCTCTTCTCCCCACTCTCCCCTCCTTCCCCCCGCCAGTCTCCCCACTCTCCTCTTCTCCCCACCCCCATCTCAGTCTCCCCCCTCTCCTCCCGCCCCCCGTCTCCCCGCTCTCCTCCTGCCCCGCCCCCCGTCTCCGTCTCCCCGCTCTCCTCTCCTCTCCCCGTCTCCGTCTCCCCACTCTCCTCGCCCCTTCTCCCCCCGTCTCCCCACTCTCCTCTCCTCTCCTCCCCCCGTCTCCCCACTCTCCTCTCCTCTCCTCCCCCCGTCTCCCCACTCTCCTCTCCTCTCCTCCCCCCGTCTCCCCACTCTCCTCTCCTCTCCTCCCCCCGTCTCCCCACTCTCCTCTCCTCTCCTCCCCCCGTCTCCCCACTCTCCTCTCCTCTCCTCCCCCCGTCTCCCCACTCTCCTCTCCTCTCCTCCCCCCGTCTCCCCACTCTCCTCTCCTCTCCTCCCCCCGTCTCCCCACTCTCCTCTCCTCTCCTCCCCCCGTCTCCCCACTCTCCTCTCCTCTCCTCTCCTCCCCCCGTCTCCCCACTCTCCTCTCCTCTCCTCTCCTCCCCCCGTCTCCCCACTCTCCTCTCCTCTCCTCCCCCCGTCTCCCCACTCTCCTCTCCTCTCCTCCCCCCGTCTCCCCACTCTCCTCTCCTCTCCTCCCCCCGTCTCCCCACTCTCCTCTCCTCTCCTCCCCCCGTCTCCCCACTCTCCTCTCCTCTCCTCCCCCCGTCTCCCCACTCTCCTCTCCTCTCCTCCCCCCGTCTCCCCACTCTCCTCTCCTCTCCTCCCCCCGTCTCCCCACTCTCCTCTCCTCCCCCCGTCTCCCCACTCTCCTCTCCTCTCCTCCCCCCGTCTCCCCACTCTCCTCTCCTCTCCTCCCCCCGTCTCCCCACTCTCCTCTCCTCTCCTCCCCCCGTCTCCCCACTCTCCTCTCCTCTCCTCCCCCCGTCTCCCCACTCTCCTCTCCTCTCCTCCCCCCGTCTCCCCACTCTCCTCTCCTCTCCTCCCCCCGTCTCCCCACTCTCCTCTCCTCTCCTCCCCCCGTCTCCCCACTCTCCTCTCCTCTCCTCCCCCCGTCTCCCCACTCTCCTCTCCTCTCCTCCCCCCGTCTCCCCACTCTCCTCTCCTCTCCTCCCCCCGTCTCCCCACTCTCCTCTCCTCTCCTCCCCCCGTCTCCCCACTCTCCTCTCCTCTCCTCCCCCCGTCTCCCCACTCTCCTCTCCTCTCCTCCCCCCGTCTCCCCACTCTCCTCTCCTCTCCTCCCCCCGTCTCCCCACTCTCCTCTCCTCTCCTCCCCCCGTCTCCCCACTCTCCTCTCCTCTCCTCCCCCCGTCTCCCCACTCTCCTCTCCTCTCCTCCCCCCGTCTCCCCACTCTCCTCTCCTCTCCTCCCCCCGTCTCCCCACTCTCCTCTCCTCTCCTCCCCCCGTCTCCCCACTCTCCTCTCCTCTCCTCCCCCCGTCTCCCCACTCTCCTCTCCTCTCCTCCCCCCGTCTCCCCACTCTCCTCTCCTCTCATCCCCCCGTCTCCCCACTCTCCTCTCCTCTCCTCCCCCCGTCTCCCCACTCTCCTCTCCTCTCCTCCCCCCGTCTCCGTCTCCCCACTCTCCTCTCCTCTCCTCCCCCCGCCTCCGTCTCCCCACTCTCCTCTCCTCTCCTCCCCCCGTCTCCGTCTCCCCACTCTCCTCTCCTCTCCTCCCCCCGTCTCCGTCTCCCCACTCTCCTCTCCTCCCCCCGTCTCCGTCTCCCCACTCTCCTCCCCCCGTCTCCGTCTCCCCACTCTCCTCCCCCCGTCTCCGTCTCCCCACTCTCCTCTCCTCCCCCCGTCTCCGTCTCCCCACTCTCCTCTCCTCTCCTCCCCCCGTCTCCGTCTCCCCACTCTCCTCTCCTCTCCTCTCCTCCCCCCGTCTCCGTCTCCCCACTCTCCTCTCCCCCCCCCCCCCCGTCTCCGTCTCCCCACTCTCCTCTCCTCTCCTCTCCCCCCCCCCCCCGTCTCCGTCTCCCCACTCTCCTCTCCTCTCCCCCCCCCGTCTCCGTCTCCCCACTCTCCTCTCCTCTCCTCCCCCCATCTCCGTCTCCCCACTCTCCTCTCCTCTCCTCCCCCCCGTCTCTGTCTCCGTCTCCCCACTCTCCTCTCCTCTCCTCCCCCCGTCTCCGTCTCCCCACTCTCCTCCCCTCGTCTCCGTCTCCCCACTCTCCTCTCCTCTCCTCCCCCCGTCTCCGTCTCCCCACTCTCCTCTCCTCTCCTCCCCCCGTCTCCGTCTCCCCACTCTCCTCTCCTCTCCTCCCCCCACTCTCCTCCTCCCCCCGTCTCCGTCTCCCCACTCTCCTCTCCTCTCCTCCCCCCGTCTCCGTCTCCGTCTCCCCACTCTCTTCTCCTCCCCCCGTCTCCGTCTCCCCACTCTCCTCTCCTCTCCTCCCCCCGTCTCCGTCTCCGTCTCCCCACTCTCCTCTCCTCCCCCCGTCTCCGTCTCCCCACTCTCCTCCCCCCGTCTCCGTCTCCCCACTCTCCTCTCCTCTCCTCCCCCCGTCTCCGTCTCCCCACTCTCCTCTCCTCTCCTCCCCCCGTCTCCGTCTCCCCACTCTCCTCTCCTCTCCTCCCCCCGTCTCCGTCTCCCCACTCTCCTCTCCTCTCCTCCCCCCGTCTCCGTCTCCCCACTCTCCTCTCCTCCCCCCGTCTCCGTCTCCCCACTCTCCTCTCCTCCCCCCGTCTCCGTCTCCCCACTCTCCTCTCCTCTCCTCCCCCCGTCTCCGTCTCCCCACTCTCCTCTCCTCTCCTCCCCCCGTCTCCGTCTCCCCACTCTCCTCTCCTCTCCTCCCCCCGTCTCCGTCTCCCCACTCTCCTCTCCTCTCCTCCCCCCGTCTCCGTCTCCCCACTCTCCTCTCCTCTCCCCCCCCGTCTCCGTCTCCCCACTCTCCTCTCCTCCCCCCGTCTCCGTCTCCCCACTCTCCTCTCCACCCCCCGTCTCCGTCTCCCCACTCTCCTCTCCTCCCCCCGTCTCAGTCTCCCCACTCTCCTCTCCTCCCCCCGTCTCCATCTCCCCACTCTCCTCTCCTCCCCCCGTCTCCGTCTCCCCACTCTCCTCTCCTCCCCCCGTCTCCGTCTCCCCACTCTCCTCTCCTCCCCCCGTCTCCGTCTCCCCACTCTCCTCTCCTCCCCCCGTCTCCGTCTCCCCACTCTCCTCTCCTCCCCCCGTCTCCGTCTCCCCACTCTCCTCTCCTCCCCCCGTCTCCGTCTCCTCACTCTCCTCTCCTCCCCCCGTCTCCATCTCCCCACTCTCCTCTCATCGTCTCCGTCTCCCCACTCTCCTCTCCTCCCCCCGTCTCCCCACTCTCCTCTCCTCCCCCCGTCTCCTGATCTCTGTCTCCCCACTCTCCTCCCCCCCCGGTCTCCGTCTCCCCACTCTCTCTCTATCCCATACCTTCTCTCTGTCTCTATCCTTCACTCTCTCCTTGATCATTGCTGAGTGTGCAAACAGTGGTTTCCAAACTTGGGGCGGCTTTGTGGTTTTCCGGCAGGCTTTAAAAAAAAAATCTGAACCACTGGAAAACCGTGAATCCGTCCCAAGTTAGGAAACTGCTGTTCCCACTCTCAGTAACAGTCAGCTGTGAAACCGACAGTTGTGATTTTTTTTTTAAAGTCGATCTGGTCAGAAAGAAGAAGCAAATGGAAAATTTCTCATGCCTTAAATTACCAGTCACCACTCTCAAAATCTTTTATCACGGACACTGGTGCCTGTTTGCAGACACGTTGTCGACCCCTGCAACAAAAGCTGTAGCTTCTCACTTTTAAAAGAGGCAGTCCTGCAAAAAAAAAACCTGTCTTAAAAAGGAAACAAAAAGAAATTTACCTGTGAAAAAGAAAGCCAGTACAAAGTCCTATATTTATCAAAAAGCAAAATCATTAAGACAATGGTATCCAGTTGTGGACTGGAAGGCATCAACCATAGTGTCTGAATTTAAACTATTTCCACAGCGAATGCAACTGTGTTTCCTGGATCAAGAAGTGAGTTAACCAGAGAAACAAGCATCAAAATTAAGAGCACTTTAGGTATAAGCAACTGCAACAGATCAATACATCAGGATTGTCAGCTGAGGATCAGAAGGACCCCAGCAAGCTACGGACATTCCTGGAGCAGCAACTCAAGGTGACTCAATTTCCAAGTACATCGGCTTGAACTTTTGACCTACCGACAAAGGCAAGATGAGTCCATTGACCAGTCTGCTGCAAGGTGCCGAGACAAAGCGCAATATTGTGACTTTGCAGACATTGAATTGTCGGAATGAGTTATAGAGCTAGTAATCTCATCTACCCCACTAGAGGCCTTCCAAAAAGAAAAGAAAGGGCACAGCATAGATGCACTACTTAATGATGGAAGGAAATTCGAAGTCATCATGGCTGGATGTCAACAGTTACAAGCATTGGGGGTGGCTACAACAATTGGTATGGTAACCAAGGCTCAGAAGTCTGCTAGGCCTTGTGACAAATGTGGCCTGACTCACCCAATTTGCAGTTTTCTGGCATACCAAGACCAGTGCAAAGCTTGTGGCATGCAAGGACATTGGGCAAGGCAGTGCAGATGGCCAAGTTCAGATATTGAACCCAGGAATGGTGGCACATCATATGCAGAGACAATGTCTGCAAGACTGGATGGCAAATATAATCAAGAGGTATGCCAACACACAACAAAAACCCAAGCAGATACATCAGGCTAGCAGACAGACAGATTACTAAGAGGACATGGATGAAGAATGCACTCGTGCAAACAGCAAGCAAGCATTTCAATTAGTTAATTTGGATCAGCATGTCAATGCTATCACAATATCTGAGGCATTCGCCATGATTGTGATTATATGTCCACAGAAGAGGGGCAAACAGAT
The DNA here is from genome assembly GCF_036365525.1 of Heterodontus francisci. NCBI lineage: Eukaryota > Metazoa > Chordata > Chondrichthyes > Heterodontiformes > Heterodontidae > Heterodontus > Heterodontus francisci. The sequence goes on along the minus strand of NC_090379.1, from coordinate 92,050,651 downwards.
GATCAGAGTAAAAATTGACACTGGAGCAAGTGCAAATATTCTGCCTATCTGTATCCTGAAAGACATTTATATAAAGGAATGTGAATCTATGGTGCAACCCACCATGGCTCGGCTGACTGCCTACAATGGTTCTCTAATCAAGTACACTGGAATGAAAACCTTGCAGTGCAGCTATGCGAGCTCTCAATGGCTATCACAAATGTTTTATATTGTAGACACAATTGGATAGCTACAGCAGGACTTCCAGCATGCTAATATTTATGAATTGTCAGAATACATGACGTCAGTAACGCACCGAAGATGGTAGAAAACATCCAGGTTGAGTGTATCGGGTCGGTCCATGTAAAGGATGACACAAAGGCTGGGAGTTTTGACACAAAAAGAGGCAATACGAGTCTCTCCTTGGACTTCAGTTCACTGCAGCAAGAATCCGGAGGTCAGAGCCAATTGCTGGTAATTGGTGAATATGTCAGTCATCCTTTTTCTAAGCTTTCTAAACAAGGGAAGATGAAGGCATCGAATGACAGGCAAGCATGACCAGAATTAGCAAGATTGTGAGTAGGACAGAAGGTCAGAATCCTCAATCATGCATCGGGAACTTGGTATCCTGCAGAGGTTGCGAGGATATACAACCAGCCCAGATCGTACCAGGTCCAGACACCCAATAGTGCGATTCTCAGATGAATCCAAGTCAACTCAAGAGAACTGTATGACAACACTACATGTGAGAATCCCTGTGACATCACGGACACGTTCAAAGCCAAAGTCTAACGATGAACGCACAAATATTACAAGCACAGAGGAAGAACATGCTAACCAGAGTTCTGAGTCACCAAAGTCTCAGAGAAGTCATCAAGACAAGATCAGTTCTGCGAAGAGGTTCACGATAACACGATCAGGACGAATAAGCAAACCTCCACTATGTTTTAGAGAGTGTTAAGTTCACTCACTTGTAAATAATGCCAAAAGGGGATTTTTTAATTCATCAATTGGAAACCTACATTAAACTTTTTAATGAAACAGAAAGAGCTGGAATTTTAGTTAACTTTTTTTTAAAAAAGCTGGCAGCCAAGATGGCCACTGTAATTTGCATTTGAACACCTTACGCATTCCAAGGCCTCAAAGAGCAGACAGGTTTGATGAGTCCTGTACCCAAAATAATGGCTCGCTCTATTAAGTGAAGCACAGGAGACTGCTTTAATTAGCAAAACATTCAAAACCATCCTGGCACATCAATCTTGAAAGCGCCAATCCTTCCAGGTGTAAATGCGAATATCCTGAGGCCTGAGATTCCAAAACTTGAATCTCATTAGAAGGTTCCAGGCAATACACTAAGGCAGTCATGTGACTGTCCATCTCTGTGAAAGCTGGGAGTTTCCCTTGGACAAAGTAGACAGGCCAGCGACTGATTCCGGGCAGAAGCCAGAAGATCTCTCTCTCTCTCTCTCTCCCCAGAAGGCCTGGTGGGGGCATGCAATCCGAGCTGCTGGTTGCTGATTCCAAGAAAAAGACACCAGGGGAAGAAAGCCACCTACAATTTTGCCTACAAGAAAAGCCTGAACCAGGTGGGCCAGCCACAAACTGTACATTTACCAGCCAAAGACTTCTGGAATAAAACTTCATCCAGAAGACAGCGGAATCATCCAACCCCACAGATTGTGTATTAATTTTTGTGTGTTCCGGACTCTAATCCAACCACAAATCTACCCCTCATCGCTCTGTAACCTATTTGTGTGCGTGTGATTCTCATTTGAGTGTGTGCGTGAACGTGTTGCGTAATTATTTTTGATCGGGTTTAGATTGTTAAGTATAATAAACTCACCTCTTTCTTGTTTAAACTCAAGAAAGCTGTCCGATTGGTTATAAAAGCAAAATACTGCAGATGCTGGAAATCTGAAATAAAAACAAGAAATGCTGGCAATACTCAGCAGGTCTGGCAGCATCTGTGCAGAGAGACGTTCTTCTCTGACCTGAAACGTTAACTCTGCTTCTCTCTGCACAGATGCTGCCAGACCTGCTGAGTATTGCCAGCATTTCTTGTTTTTCAGTCTGATTGGTTCTTTTACGATCACAACAAAGGTAAAACACTCACTGAAGTGGTAAGCACATCCACTGTTTAAAAAGGAATAAACCCTGCTGTGGTTAATTAAGAGAAAGGACAAGAGGGGAGCCTTGTGACCCCCCCTCCTCACCTAATTGTAACAATAATGTTTTGTTTTAATCATGTATAGTTAGTCCGAACTGTAACATCATTGTACATATGTTATTATCTTTGGAAAAAAGGGGGATGCTGTGGGACAACTGTAAGAAGGGACCACCTTAAGAGCTGTAAATCAAAATCACCGGAAGAAGTAGTGTCATGTCACACATGACCAGTTAGTCGTGGGTGGAGCCCAACAGAGTGAGATGTGTTTAGACGTGTTCATGCAGTAGCTGTTTGTATGTATATATTATATACAGAAGTATAATAGAACACCACATTTTCTTTGGTATTACATGTCATCCTAAGAGTCCTACAATAGATCCCACACCAAAGGAACAAGTAATATTACACTATTATGCTTCCTAGACAACAATATGATAACAATAAATGTCTGTTCTGAATGCTGCCTAATGTCATGGAAGAGTGCCATTCAATTGCACTGTTCCATGACATTCGACATAATTTTGTTAGCACAAGGACTTTCAGCTGCTCACAGAGGGTGTCTCAATTTTACTTTATGGCACCAAAGTGACAAGTTGATATTGGAAGCTTTAGTTATTTTTTAACCCTGCAGTGAGAGTTATATTGAAATTGCACTGCAGTGTTTGCTAGCTGTGACACAGACCTCTTTCTCTGGCATGCAATAGCTTCTCCTTTAGGAAGTACACACAGTTCCCACAGGTACTTCACATGAAACAATTTAAAAAAAAGACAACTTCAAGTATTCAACTGGCAATGCAGAATTCTCTCAGATAACAAAGATAACGTATTATGAATAAAAAGATAAACCTGTCAGTTACTTATTCATGTTACTGCATGTTTGCAGAAGCTTCAAGTAACCCAGAAACATAGCATTCTTAAAATGAAGGGAATTTGCATACAAAAGCAAATTTTGAATGCGAACTGAGCAAATTTGTGCTGTTTTGACTTATATTACTGTTAACCAAATGCCACTGGATTGCTCCGTACAAATGATGTAGAATAGTCTGCTGCCAGGATTTCAGAAATAATTGTAACTTGTCAACTTTTTCATTTTTAAAATAATTGTAGGTTAATAATGTCTGAAAAATAATTGTTGGTGGAAACTGAAGGCGGCAGTTAATTAGTGGGAAACTAAATAATTCCTCCGATCCCGCAGCCTTCCCGCCATGTCCTGATGCTAATGTGCCCTTTTGTGCAGGTGAGCAGGTCTCCCATTCCAGACTTTCAAAAGGATGCAGTTTTCATAAAACAGAAGTATTTTCCAACACTTTTAGTTGTTTGAAAAGGGACACAATAATGCATTTTGATGCAAATCACATCACAAGATTGTGTATTTGTGAATAAACATATAAGTTTGCCATATACTTTTTCATGAAGACAGTGGCCCTTCAATGAACTTGCCTGGTGCTGCAGTTGCAAGGTGCAAAGACTATCATTCATGAAAGGAGCTATACTGTCCTTAAACTCATTTTAAGAAAATACGTTTTTAAAGTTACATAAGCAGGGCTCAACTACTAAAATCTCACTTATAAACTACAATATAATACAATATATATAATATAATATATATTTTCCTCTGAATACTGTCGAGTTTCATTTCTATTTAAATGAAGTCGAGAAAACATCAGTAGAACTGGCTTAGTGGTGTGGCTGGGCTCCAGGGTGATAGAAAGCTTGAATTATACCATTATTAAAGTCCCAGTGGATCAATGAGCAAGTCCGCTAAAGTCAATTTTATTTTCCTCAGACTATCTGACTCAGTACTTCTTCAACTCAATTTAGTCACTGTTTAAATGAACGTACTGTTAGGGCCATGTTGAGGAGGGGGTCACAGTCGCCCCTCTTGCCCTTTAACTTATTATATCCAAATTTACTGCTACAAAGTTAGGCGGCATTGTAGACAGTCTAGATGACAGCATAAAATTGCAAGGAGATATTGACAGACTAGGTGAATGGGCAAAACTGTGACAGATGGATTTCAATGCAGGCAAGTGTATCCATTTTGGAGCAAAAAAGGATAGAGCAGGGTACTTTCTAAATGGAATGAGGTTAACTACAGTGGATGTCCAAAGAGACTTGGGGGTTCAGGTGCATAGACTTTTAAAATGCCACGAGCAAGAGCAGAAAATAATCAAAAAGGCTAATGGAATGCTAGCCTTTAGATCTAGAGGATTGAAGTATAAAGACACAGAGGTAATGCTACAGCTGTACAAAACCCTGGTTAGACCCACTTGGAGTACTGTGAGCAGTTCTGGGCACCACACCTTAGGAAGGATATATTGGCCTGCAGGGAGTGCAACGTAAGTTTACAAGAATGATACCTGGACTACAGGGGTTAAATTACAAGGAGAGATTACACAAATTAGGCCTGTTTGTGCTGGAATTGAGAAGGTTAAGGGGTGATCTGATCGAAGTTTTCAAGATATTAACAGGAAAAGACAAGCTAAAGATAAACTATTTCCACTGGTCGGAGATTCTAGAACTAGGGGCAGTCTAAAAATTAGGGCCAGACCGTTCAGGAGAGATGTTAAGAAGCACTTCTTCATGCAAAGGGTGGTAGAGGTTTGGAACTCTCTCCCACAAACAGCAGTTGAAGCTAGAACAGTTGTTAATTTTAAATCTGAGATATATTTTTGTTAAGCAAAGATATTAAGGGATATGGGGCAAAGGCAGGTATATGGAGTTAGGCCGCGGATCAGCCATGATCTCATTGAAAGGTGGGACAGGCTCGAGGGGCTGAATGGCCTACTCCTGTTCCTATCTTCCTATGCAAGAAGGTTTATTCCTTTTAAACAGTGGTTGGGCTTATCAACTCAGGTGAGTGTTTTACCCTTTTACCTTTAATGTCACCGTGAAAGAACTGGAGTAGTGTGTGCAATTTTGGTCCCCTTACCTTAGGAAGGATATTATTGCCATAGAAGGTTCACCAGAGTTGTCCCGGGATGGCGGTACTGTCATATGAAGAGAGATTGGGGAAACTGGGCCTGTATTCTCTAGAGTTTCGAAGAATGAGAGGTGATCTCACTGAAACCTACAAAATACTTAAAGGGATAGACAGGCTAGATGCAGTTAAGATGTTTCCCCTGGTTGGGGAGTCTAGAACCAGGGGACAATTTCAAAATAAGGGGGAAGCCACTTAGGACAGACATGAGGAGAAATTTCTTTACTGAGAGGGTTGTGAATCTCTACCCCAGAGGGCTGTGGAAGCTCAGTCATTGGGTATGTCTAAAACAGTGATTAACAGATTTCTAAATACAAATGACACAAGGGGATGTGAGGATAGTGTGGGAAAAAGGCATTGAAGTGCAAGATCAGCCATGATTATATTGAATGGTGAGGCAGGCTTGATGGGCTGAATGGCCTACTCCTGCTCCTATGTTACCTATGTAACCAGACAAGTTTTCTTGAGTTTAAACAAGAAAGAAGCAAGTTTATTAAACTCAACAAGATAAACCTGATCTAAAACTAATTTTACGCTACACATTTACATTAGAGTCACACACACACAAAAATGGATTACAAAGTGGAAAATAGTTTTTTTGATTGGATTAAAGTCCAGAATAAATCAAAGTTAAACACACAGTCTGAGGTTGGATGAGTTGGTGGTCTTCCGGCTAGTGTTACATTCTTGAAGTCTTTGGCTGGTCAAAGTGCACTTTGTGGCTGGCCCGCTTTGCTCAGGGTTTTCTTGGAGGCAGAACTGTCGGTGGCTCTCTTCCCCTGGTCTCTGACTGAAGCAGTCTGGAGCTTGGAGGGTGCACAGTTGCGGATGGTTTTTAAACAATGTTTTCTGGAGATAGACAAAGAGAGAAAGGGAGGCACACAGCCTTCTCTGCTGCTGCAGTCTCAGTTACTGCTTGTCTCTTGTCGGTGGAACAAAACTCCCAGTTTTTTCAGAGATGGACAGATGGTCACATGACTGCCTCAGAGTATTCTCTGGAACCTTCTAATGAGATACAAGGTTCAGAATTGGCTACACAGGCCCCAGGATGCCAGTATTTACACTCAGAGGGGTTTGCTCTTTCAAAGTCAATGTGTCAGGATTGTCTTGACTGTCGTGCTAATGAAGCAATCCTAGGTAATTCGATTACTTAGAGCAAGCCATTGTTCTGGGTCCAGGGCTTCTCAGACTTCTGGCTCCGGTTGGGCCTTGGAATGTGCAAATTGCGGTGGCCATCTTGGCTGCCAGTTTTTTTTTTAAAGTTAACTGTTGGATTTTCTCCATTAAAAGTCTAATCTAAGTTTCCAACTGATGAATTACTATTTCTCATTTGGCATATAGTGTTTTCTTGACAATACGAACAGAAGAACATACAAACTAGGAGCAGGAGTAGACCACTTGGCCCCTTGAGCCTGCTCTGCCATTCAATAAGACCATGGCTGATTCTGATTGCAACCTTGACTCCACATTCCCGCCTACCCCCGATATCTTTTCACCCCCTTGCTTATCAAGAATCTATCTACCTCTGCCTTAAAAATATTCAAAGACTCTGCTTCCACTGCCTTTTGAGAGAGTTCCAAAGACTCACGACCCTCTGAGAGAAAAAATTCTCATCTCTATCTTAAATGGGCAACCCCTTATTTTTAAATAGTGACCCCTAGTTCGAGATTCTCCCACAAGAGGAAACATCCTTTCCACATTCACCCTGTCAAGACCCCTCAGAATCTTATATGTTTCAATCAATTCACTTCTTACTCTCCTAAACTTCAATGGATACAAGCCTAGCCTGTCCAACCTTTCCTCATAAGACATAAATATTCCAAAATATTTCTTGATCTATATTAATGACATTAATTTGGGTGTACAGGGCACAATTTCAAAATTTGCAGATGACACAAAATTTGGAATTATTGTTAACTGTGAGAAGGACAGTGATAACCTTCAAAAGGACAGACTGATGGAATGGGTGGACATGTGGCAGATACAATTTCATGCACAGAAGTGAAGTGATTCATTTTGGTAAGAACAGGGAAAGGCAATATAAAATAAAAGGTACAATTCTTAAGGAGAGGCACGAGCAGAGTAACCTGGGGGTATATGTGCACAAATCGTTGAAGGTGGCAGGGCAGGTTGAGAAAGTGCTTAATAAAGCATATGGGATCCTGGGCTTTATAAACAGAGGCATAGAGTACAAAAGCAAGTAAGTTATAATGAACCTTTATAAAACACTGGTTTGGCCTCAAGTGCAGTATTGTGTCCAATCCTGGGCACCACACTTCAGCTAGAATGTAAAGGCATTAGAGAGGGTGTGGAAAAGATTTAAAAGAATGGTTCCAGGGATGAGGAATTTCAGTTACATGGATAGATTGGAAAAGCTGGGACTGTTCTCCTTAGAGAAGTACATGTTGAGAGGAGATTTGATTGAGGTGTTCAAAATCATGAGAGGTCTGGATAGAGCAGATAGGAAGAAACTGTTCCTGTTGGCAGAAGGATCAAGAACCAGAGGATACCGATTTATTGGCAAAAGAAGCAACAGTGACATGCTGAAGAACTTTTTTTTTTTTTTACACAGCGAGTGGTTAGGATCTGGAATGCACTGTCTGAGAGTTTGTGGAGGCAGATTCAATCAAGGCCTTCAAAACAGAACTGGATAATTATCTGAAGAGAAAACATTTGCAGGGCTATATGGTAAAGGCGGGGGAGTGGGACTAGGCGAGTTGCTCTTGTAGAGAGCCGGCATGGACGCAATGAGCCGAATGGCCTCCTTCTGTGCTGTAACCTTTCTATGATACATCAACAGAAATGGAAAGAGCTACATATGTTTTTAATTATCTAAATTCATTAAAATAGCAAACATAGGAATGCCACATGAATGCATTAAGCATTTATACACCACTACCCTCTCTGAGCTCATCTTGTCCATGAGACTCGCCTCCTGTTCCCTCGATCTCATTCCCACTGAACTGAAGATCACCCAACTTCCCCTCCTTGTCCCCATGTTAGCCGATATTGAAAACGGTTCTCCCTCTCTCCAGATGTTGGCCCTCTCTCCTTTAAATCTGCCGTCATCACCCCTCTCCTCAAAAAAAACAATCCCTGACCCCACCACCCTTGCAAACTACCTTCCCATCTCCAACCTCCCTTTCCTCTCCAAAGCCCTTGGATGTGTTGTCGCCTTCCAAATCTGTTCCCATCTTTCCTGGAATTCCATGTTTGAATCCCTCCAATCTGCCCCTGTCACAGTACCAAAACAGCTCTTATCAAAGTCAAAAATTATATCCTATGTGACTGTGACAAAGGGAAACATTCCCTTCTTGACCTTCTCAACCGGTCTACAGCCTTTGACACTGTTGACTGCCTCCAACGCCTCTTTACTGTCGACCAGCTGGGTGGGACTGCTCTCACCATGTTCTATTCTTATCTATCTAATCACAGTCAGAGAATAACTTGCAATGGCTTCTGCTCCTGCTGCTGCACCTCTGGTGTCCCCCAAGGACCTATCTTTGGCCCCCTCCTATTTCTCATCTACATGCTGTCCCTCGGCGACATTATCCGAAAGCATGTAGTTAGCTTTTACATGTACGTTGATGACACACAGCTCTACCTCACCACCACTCTTGACTCCTCCCCTGTTGCTATATTATCAGACTGTGTACCCAACATCCAGCACTGGATTAGCAGAAACTTCCTCCAAATAAATAGTGGAAAGACTAAAGCCATTAATTTCAGACCCCACTCCAAACTCAGTTCCCAGTTACCGACTCCATCTGTCTCCCTGACAACAGTTTGAGATTAAGCCAGTCTGTTCACAACTTTGGTGTCATATTTGACCCCGAGATGGGCTTCCAACCTCATATTCGTGCCATCACTAAGACCACCTATTTCCACCTCCATAACATTGCCCGACTTTGCTCATCCGCTGCTGAAACCCTCATTCATGTATTCGTTATCTCTAGATTTGTAACTCCTGGCTGGTCTCCCATATTCTACGCTCCGTAAACTTGAAGTCACCTTCTGCCCGTGTCTTAACTTGCGCCAAGTCCAGTTCCCCTTTCACTCCTGTGCTTGCTGACTTACAATGGCTCCCAGTCAAGCAGCGTCTTGATTTTAAAATTCTCAGCTTTGTTTTCAATTCCCTCCATGGCCTCACCCCTCACTATCTGTGTAATCTCCACCAGCCCCACAACTCTCCAGATATCTGCACTCTGTTAATTCTGGCCTCTTGTGCATCCCTGATATTAATCGCTCCACCATTAGTGGCTGCGCTTTCAGTTGCCTAGGCCCTAAGCTCTGGCATACTCTCCCTAAATCTTTCCACCTCTATACCTCGCTTTCTTCCTTAAGACACTCCTTAAAATCTACCTCTTTGACCAAGCTTTGGTTACCTGACCTAATATCTCCTTTTTTGGCTTGGTGTCATACTTTGTTTTATAATGTTCCTTTGAAGCACTTTGGGATGTTTTATTATGTTAAAGGTGCTATATAAATATAAGTTGTTGCATTAGATGTGTCGCTGACAATCATTTCTAGGTTTGTCTTTTTCACAATTTTACTTTTGGAAATGACACTAATGGCGAGAGGTTATGCAATGTGTTTTGAAAATTTGTAGAAAATTTTGCATTTTGTTAACCAATAAGCTAAAATGTGAGCTTTTTTGATGTTTAATTTCAATTGCTCTACATCTGTTCTTGTGTTGGTAAAATTGGATGCAGAATTCAATCATAAGAATAAGTTCAAAACAACCAATTGTCTGGAACAAATTGAAGTTAATTGCTTAGTAACTACATCCTTAATTACTGCCTTTTTTGTGTATTCACTAACTGATGGCAGAGTACTTCACAGAACATACATGTGAAGGAAATACAGATACCCTTTAAATTAGAATATATTCAAGAAAACATTAAAATTAACAATTTTAGTTCCCATAACAGGTTGAATTCAACTCAATTATTCTGAACAGAATAAATTATAATTTATAAACTCTGTGAAATTGCTTTCTGGAATATTTTCAAAAAGTGAGATAGTCAGTCATGTGACCATGACAACAAATCAAAGTCACATGATCTGACTCATAAGTCCGACTGATAGTGGCTTTGGATCAAAGTGATTCAGTGCCTTTTGCTGCTTACGTCTGAATCTAATAAGGTTGAGTCAGGAAGGAGAGCAAACCATAGTGCCTTTAGAAGTATACAAATCATCATATCACTCAAGCATGAAAGCTACAATAAACTAATATTCTCGTCACTGAGTAGCGAGAGTTACTTCCAAGTGCTCTCACTGGAGTTTGTGTTTGAATGTTTGCAAATTATTTATTTCATCGCAGTGACTAAAATCAAGCTAAATACAGTTGCCTCAGAGAGGCAGAAAGTTGAGAATGGTGTCAATGGGAATCACTGAGTATATGTTCGAGTCTGCTGAGGTTCCTAATAAAATTCTGGCACAAGACAGAAAAGGGAATATTCCAGCTGGTGTATCAGTTACCAGGAGACCTTAACTGTGAGCAATCTATACAATTTACATGGTGTTTGACATACTGGCGCAGCCAAAAGGATAAATGAATATTTGCACCATATGTGCAGCAGCAATTTTTGTCATCACTATAAAATAGATAGACAAGCAACAGCAGTTTTAAAAGATCTTCCTTGCACTCAGATTTATTAAGCCCATGGTTGTTTAGGCATACAAGCAACTGAAGAGCTGAGCTATCACCCACTGTCTGGTGGTCTGAGAGGACACACAGTCAATTCAAGTTTAGCCTTCTACAAGAAACCATACAATATAGGTTCTGTTCACTGACTGCCTTTGGAATAAGATCAGCAAGGAACAAAGCAGCTTCAGTGCTGCCATTCCCTGTGGTTTAGTAACTCCTCTGGTATTATATGGTCAGTACACATAGGGATCTCAGAGCTAATTCTCATGTAAGTCATTCCAAATTGAATAACTGCCAATGATAAGTTATAACACAATTCTATTCAATGTGGTACTTGTAAAAGTTCAAACTACAAAGGCATTTTAGGAAGAGGGGTTGATTCTAAACTTTTAGTGTCGAGACTTATCAACAGAAAACAAATCAGCAGCAAAACAAATATTCAAGATACTCTGCCTCACAATCTGCATACTGAATCAGATTGAAAGAGCGCCTATAGCATAACACATATTCTCTCATTTTTAATGTCGGGATTACGAAAGGTCCTCTCAACCTGATCCAGAAATGGAGAGCTGGTTTTACTCAGGAGCCTGCAAAACAAAAATGTCTTTTTACAAACACAGACAGACCCCCACATGGATATACGCAGTGGTGGATTGGGGAATTTCTGAAGATGAGAGTAGCAAATGCATAAGGTTCTTATTTAAGATAGGGGTGCTGGGCCATCTTCCAAAGAATCCAGTGATATTTGCCACAGTGCAATTTCACAACTTGCAGCAGACTTTTTGCATACAGGTAAATATTTCATGGTTTGCATGCCAAATCCATATTCAAAACCACATCAGAACATTTCCCCCGATGGTGCCTGTCCATACAGATTTTAAAATATCCGAGCTATCACCCACTGTCTGGTGGTCTGAGAGGACACACAGTCAGTTCCCTTAATCTGTCAAAGTCTAAGAAGCTCACAATTTTGTAAGTTTAGATTTGTTCTGATGTTCTCTGAAAGGAAAGACATTTACATTTAGGTGTTTTAAAATTAGAGGAGATATTTGTCCTTTCACAGTTGCCTGTTCATTGAGGCAGTGCCAACCAGTCAGCAATGCTGCTCAATATTATGTTGACGCTGGGAGAGACGATACATCCTGTCAATTGATACACTTTCTGAACAACCTCCTAAGTCACGTCAAAGGTTGATCATTTTCTTCCCAAATCCCCACCTTATAGATAAAGACCAAGAAAGTTAATGACTTAGCCACGTCCTTTTCCATTAGCCAGGCTTCAGAACAGTGAAATGCCCACAGAAAGAGGTGTTCCAGCTTAACTGATATCTAATAATTCAGAAGCCTTGGCAACCCTATCCCACCTCTTAGACTATATCTGTTTGTAGTTCAGTTCACTGTTAATACTGAAATTCTAAGTCAACTGCAAAGTGAAAAAAGAAAACATAATTCATTTCCAAACATTCAATAATCCAAAATCCTCCCCCCCCCACAACGAAGGGATCTTGTACCAGTAGCTAGAATCAGATTTTCTTTAAGATTAGGGGGCTAACAATTAAATATCAAGTGCATTAACAATTTTATAATGAGTGAGAACAAAAAGTAAGCAATGGCCGGAATTAAAGACACCCCAGTGAGCCGGATGGTGGTGGTGGTGTGGGGATGGGGGGGCGTAAAATTGGGCAGGAGGCTCCGGGAGGCCTTCCTGACCCGCGCCCGCCTCCGCCCCACTTTAAGTAGGCCCGGGGGTAGAAACGGGATGCCCGGCCGAGACCAATCAAGACCATTAAGTGGCCACTTAACAGCCTTCGCCCGCCTCCACGGGGATTTTACCCATGGCAAGCGGGCATCCAGGAGACGTGAAAGCCTGCCCAGTGAAACCTGGCGGCCTCTCCGCGTACCGGGGTTGGGGGGGGAGGGGTGCCCGATTGAGGGCCGCCCCACTTCCCCAACCACCCCTAGGACCCTTCCCCCCCCCCCCCCCCAAATGACCTCCCTTGCCTCGCCGGGGCCCAACCGATTACCCCCAATGAGGCAACCCTAGCATACCTGCAGTCCTGGCTCCATGTCCTCGGCTGGGCTGCAATCCCAGCCGTGGTCATTGCTCCCGATGGCACTGCTGGGACTAAGAGCTGCCGGCCCGATAATTGGCCAGCAGTTCAATGAGGCGGGACGTCCTCCCTCAAGTGGGTGGAAGTCCAACCTCGGAACAATTAAAGCCCGGGGACCCGTAAAATGTGGACGGATTCCCGGGCTAGGCAGAAGCGGGATCGCCACCGACTTTTACGTCAGTGGCCAGCTCCCAGCCGCCCGATGTAAAATCCAGCCCATTGTGTCAGCAAATTTATTCTGCAGAGTCAGTAGAGGTGGGACAGAAAGATCTGAACGGTTACTGCGGGAGGAGAGCAAGGGACGACATTGCAGCATAAAGAGTGACACAGTGAAATAAGAAATCCTTGGAGTAATTAATGTGAATGTTAAGTCCTCACATAGATTGCTGATATCTCTTCCAAGATTTAGGCTAAAAAAACAATCACTTTCTTTTTTAAAAAAAGGTCCACTGTGGAACCCTGCCAAAGCAATCAGTTGTTACAGGTTAAAATTTATGGATGTTAATCAGATCAGGATTTCGCATACATAAATAACTGTAATTTCAGGATACTCGTGTTCATCATTATAAGGAGCGAGCAGGAGAGGGGGGTGGTGGGAGGGAGAGGGAGAGAGAACTTGAATACGATTGAATTGAAATAATGGTATATCAGTTGAATGTTGAGGCCACAGACCACTGGAAATAATCTGCCCAAATATAATTTTTTTTTAAACTTTTTCCTTGAGCCAGAACCCTACGCTGTCCTACTTTGGAGGTGGCACCCCACACACAGTGGGAACCATCTCAACAGATTTCTTTCCCTCCCTTTGTTTTGCTATTTCCAATGAAATTGTCAGTACACGTAGAAACAATTAGTGCACAATTTCACTCCAAATAGCAAACTATAAAAATCATCTTCTTCCAATGTAACTCATTCTTTAATCCTGAGAGTGACAGTCAAACAGAAATCCTAATGACTTTGAAAATATTAGGTTAAAGAAACAGACTGCTTGGGAACAGTCACCTAAGTCAGTGATGCGTATGTGAACTTGAACTACATTTACATTTGCATATCACATTTGCTGCAAGTCACAGTACAAACTGTTCTTTCTTCGATGGATATTGCTTAATAAGGCATAGGCAGAGCCGGCACTCATTTTAAATGCAGTGATTATGTATTCTACTCAAATTTGGTCCTCATGGCAGGGGTTGGAGGACAGAATAGAAAAGGGTTTGTTCATCAGGTAAATGATACAGACTTCCGAAATTTCACACTCCCTCTTTCCAGCTATGGAGTGTGCACCAAAGCTTCCCAAAGGAAAACCAAGACAAACCTCACGGCCTGCCTTGGAAACTAAGTAAACCAAGTACACTTATGCAGACATATTGCTCAGAGTCCAGACACTCAGAAAGTTTCCAAATGATCACTGAGATTACAACTGTAATAGGATTGCCACTGTTTGAAACCCAACATATTTTACTGCTATTTTTTTTTTTAAAACAAAGAATTTCAAATCCAGCTGCTTTTAAAGAGTAACTCAGCACAGACCTTCTGCCTCCAGACATTTCCTGAGCTCAGCGCGTCATCAAAGGCAATCCCTTCTCAGTATGGAATTTTCTACAGTGAGTGAAATCAACAGATTCACTATTGTGCAAACTTTGTTTTTTTTAAAAAAAGACACCAAAGCACTTTTTTGTCACTAAGAAGTTGACATACTACAACCATAAAACAGCTAAATTCTTAGCTAATATTTATATGTTCCTTTGAAGGGAGTAAGAGGAAATTAAACCAGCAAAAGGCAAGGAATAGAAGGTAAATCACCAGTGATTCTCATTTCCATAAGAATGCTGGTAAAGTTAACCATATTTATGTGACTATTTCCATCAAGTAGCAATCGCAGTCCCAGTCCCAATGAATTTGGTCGTGCTAAGGGAATAAATTTAGCTACTGTTCCGACCGATCGCTCCTGTTAAAGCTCCCCAATCAAAATATACGATTCTGATTTTGGTGGGACCGACTGATAATTCAATCCCGTCACTCCACAGATTGACTAACATATCATTTAAAACTTTCCAAATTAAAGAAAGACCCAGCCAAATTGTACCATCTATTAACCACGCCCCCCCCCCCCCCCGAATGAGGCTAACCAAACCAGATGTCTTTAAATCAACAAATTAACTCTTTAATTAGAAGAGCTAAATTGTTAAACACTATGAAGATATAATTTAACATTTAAGGTAGAAAAAATTAGAGCCCTTGCAAATTTACAGTCCAATGTTGCTCAAAGTCCTCAGAGAATGTTGCTCAAAGTCCTCACAGAATGATGCTTTCCTTCTCTAGCGAATTTCAACAATTAATGACTTTTAGATTAGATTAGATTAGAGATACAGCACTGAAACAGGCCCTTCGGCCCACCGAGTCTGTGCCGACCATCAACCACCCATTTATACTAATCCTACACTAATCCCATATTCCTACCAAACATCCCCACCTGACCCTATATTTCCCTACCACCACCTACCAAATACTTTCAATGGAATCAAGCTGTCTTTACAGTTTTTGAGGGATAAAAGATTGTCACAGTCTAACTTCCCTTCAATTTAAATTACCAGAAATCTCTGTTTTGTCTTGACTTTTTCTGAGAATTTTGAGAGATAATAATAAACAGACTAAAATCCTCTTCCTTCAGTTTAAATGGTTGAGAGCTCTTTTTCCAGGTGCTGTCATCACAGCTGTGTCCTGTTAGAACAAACTGTCTTCAACTCAAAGCCAGTTCAAACTGAATTGTAACAAATGTATCACATGAGAATCACTCCCAGTGGTTGCATCTATGGTAATGATAATGCACCCTTTGAATCGCAGTCTCCAAATGGCTGTTTCTAAGGCAACAAAAATGCACCTTCCTATAACTCCTGAGGTTTGCTGGTTCTTAAAGCAATACTGATCCTTTGCAAGCCTTAAAGGCAAACCACATTTTCCCGAACATAAACTACAGGACCATGACACTAACCTGTTTACTGAACTCTGTTCTTCAGGTGCCACCTAGAATTGCTTGATACATAATACAATACACAATTTATTTTATTTCAAAAATCTCGCCTATAATACTATGCTAAGAAATGAGCTAGGTATACTTTGCACTACGGAAAAACTCTTCCATTACAAATCAAAGGGTCAACAGAATGTGCTCAGTTGTGTTCCACTATGAAATCCCATTAATGGAAATTGGTTATATAATTAACTGGAATGGACAGTGCTACTCAAATAAATATATTTATTTTAATTCACAGTTTCCTACCATCATTTGCAATTGGAAAACCATAAAATTTAAAATATATTAGTGAAAAGAAACTATTTTCCTCACATAATACTTAACCAAAGACAAGCATCAATGTGAACACTGGCAGTAAGTTGCCAAGCTGGTTGCCATTGAAAACCCACACCGTACTAGATTCTTTGTATGTTACAAAACATTGTATAAATATATCTAAATTTTTATTCAAACTGTGATAAAAATATCAGCATTATTGACCAAATGTAATTGACACTACACTTAAGCCATCAATTTACTTTAGAACTAGAAATGTTTGCAGGAGAGAACGACACCATTCGACCCATCGGGCTGAATTTTACAGATTTCGCCCCTCCCCCCCCCCCACACCACTGACTTTGGGGGTCATGGTGGTCAGTGGGTGGGTGGCGGTCGGGAAATGCCTCCGGAGAGGCCAACCACGGACCTCGATGCTGGGAAGGCCCGGCCTGATATTGCCGGCAATAGCGAGGCTTCGTGGCGGCCCCCCAACCCCGCCACTTGGCGACAGGAGCCCAATTTAAATATTTAAATTTAAGTAAATTAATTAATGACCTTCACACTCCCGCTGTCTGTCCCAGTGCGATATTCATGCTGGTGGCCGGCACTCCTGCACTTCGGTGCCCTGTCCGGGGAATCGAGGCAGAACACTGGTGGGGAGGGAGGAGCAGGTACGTTTCTCAGTGCAATGGGGGAGCGAAGCGGGGTCAAAGTGATTGGTGTTGGGTTGGTGGGAAGGGTTAGTGTGTAAGGTTTATGTACTTGGGCTGGGGGGGGGGGGGGGGGGAGGGAGGGGGAGGGAGGAAGTCAGGCGCGCAGGGGAAATAATTATTATTATAGTTTTTGGGGGGGGGGGGTGGGTGGGAGAGGGGCAATTTAAATGGATTTAAATTTTTTAAATCAAATTTACCTTTAAATATTTAAATTGAATGTTAGGGCTCGAAGCCCTTTAAAAATGGCATCTGTGCCTGCACAAAGGCAGCTGACGCCATTGCCAGAGATGACTGCCCGTCCCCTCCATGTCATCGGGTTGGGTGGTCCGCCCCAGCTATTTAAATGAGCAGCCCGCTGAATAGAGTGGCGTGTCTATGCTGGTTCTTTGCTGGAGAAATTCAAACCCAATTCCACTACCCACCCTTCTCTTCTAATAGCCTGGTATTTTTCTCTCCAAATATTTATCTACTTTTCCTCTAAAACATGACATGGTCTGTACCTCAACCACTTATTGCAGCAAAATATTCTATGCACTCACAACCCTCTCTGTAAATAAATTTCTCCCTTTTCACTGACTCCAAAAGTAGAGAAAATCCTCCTTCCCTATCAAAACATAATTTGATCAACCTCTATTAAATGTTCTCTTCACCTTCTCAGCTCCAGGGTAAATAGTCCCAGGATCTCAACTCTCTACACATAGCAAAATTTTCCCATCCCTGGCTGCATTGCGGCAAAGGTGGAACATATTGTGCTCTCCTTTTTTCTAAGGTGGTAAATTTTCTTAATAAAAGATTTCTTAGTGGACTACAGCAAAATTAGTCAATGCTCAGCCTATTGGTACGGGTTCAATTAAGACCAGTAAGCATTCTCTAATCCTTCATCTAAGAGCAATTCACAGAAATTGAAATTCTATAATATTTAAGCATTTCATAGCTGTTAGCTAACTGTACATCAGGACTTGCCTCATAATTTTGGAGCAATCAATCTATCTTGACACAAGACTGGAGAAAGGGATGATAGTATAAACATTTTTAATATCTTTTTCCCCATTTCATAAGTCTTGAAAACTTCTATGAAGTACACCAAATAGATTCCAAACATTGCTAGATCTTTTTTCTAGATTTCAAAAAGTAACAACCAAGAACACAATTTACATCTTGACTGTTGGAATGTAGCCAAGTTCCTGTCTTTCATTTTCCATGACATAGGTGAAAACGTAAACACAATAATCAAAATCATAACCATGGTCGTAGCCATTAGTGACCCTATCAGCACATTTCCAATGAAAAAACACTTAAGTTGCCATCAACCCCACTGCTTGAAAAAGCAGGATCATTTCCGCATATGCACACGGTAGGCATTCCTTCCTCTGCAGTTAAGTGTCACACCACCTTAACACCAACAACTTGCCAAACATAACATGAGCAAGCGTCATTCCTAGGCACTATACCAAAGCACCATGGTTTCTATTGGTACTTCTCTAGGGGCACTACTCACTTACATATTTGCAACCAATTTATGAGCATTACCAGAAAAATGTCACTTGGCTTCAAATATAGCAGTCATCTGTGGAGTCTGGCTGTTTTCACATGTTACTCAGGGTCTTTCTTGTGAGTAATATAAAGGGCATACTGCAGTGCTTATTCATGTATTGTTCCTATTACTAGTTTCATTCCTTTACTTATATTCAATTGCATTTCAATCATACCAGTGGGCAATCACATATCTTGATTGGCACCAGATCAAAGAACCTTGGCTCAGTTGTAGGATAATGTGCGATATGCTTCTGCCGCGCCTTATGTTGTACTGTCTCCAGCTGTAGATGAGGCCAGCATGGTTTGGAACACAAAACATATGCCGTGTTCATCTACAACAGAATTTTTCTTCTACAGTTTAAATTTTCACTTGGATAGTGAAATTTGTGGCATATAATCTACTGAGGAACGCAAGGCAAAGAAGCATGAATGACTGGCATATGTACTCTTTTCCTTCAAAACTTTAATTCCCCTGTGTGACACTTGCTCAAATAATCTGCAAACTGCATTGTTTTTCAGTTCCCTCATTGCACTTTACTCAACATTACACAGAGCATAAAATACAGGAATAGGCAAATTCGGCCAACCAGTCTATGCCAGTGTTTATGCTCCACTTGAGCTTCCTCCCATCCTTCCTTATCTAACTCTATCGGCAAAACCCTCTAATTATTCCCATCTCCCTCATCTGCTTATCCAGCTTCCCTTTAAATGTACCTATACTATTCACCTCCACCATTCCCTGTGGTAAGCAAGCTCCACATTCTCACCACACTGGTTAAAGAAGTTTCTTCTAAATTCCCTACTTGATTTCTTGGTGACTATCTTATATTGATGGCCTCCTGTTTTGCTCTTCCTCACAAATGAAAACACTATCAAAATTGTCATAATTTTAAACAGCTCTATTAGCTCACCCCTCAGCCTTCTCTTTTCAGGAGAAAAGAGACCCAGCCTGTTTATCCTATCCTGATGGGTATAGCTTCGCAGTTCTACTATCATCCTTGTAAATCTTTTTTGCATCTTCTCCAATGGCTCTATATCCTTTATATAACACGGCAACCAGAAATGAACCGATTCGACACAAGTTTAGCACGACTTACCTATTTTCAATTCTACCCCTCTAGAAATAAACCTTAGTGCTCGGTTTGCTCTTTTAAAAATTAAGATGGCATTTACCTGCGTTGCTACTTTTAGTGATTTGTGTCATGGTACTCCAAATCCCATAGTGCCTCTACTCCATTTAGATTCTTATTTTCCAAGTAATATGTGACCTCCTTAAAAATGTAATACCTCACACTTATTTATGTTGAAATGCATTTGCTAATTACATGCCCATTCTACAAGTTTATGTCTTCTTACAATTTGATGGAGCCCTCCTCACTATTGACTATTCCATCTCCCCCAAATTTGGTGTTGTCTGCAAATTTAGAAAGTGTTTTTGATTCATGGAATCATTAATTTGAATTTGAACAATGGTCCCAGTGGGTGGGCTTCCCTACAAACAAAAAATAACTTGCACTTATATACTGCCTTTCACAACCTCAGGACAACCCAAAGTGCTTTAAAGCCAATGAAGTACTTTTAAAGTGCAGTCACAGTTACACAGTAAAAAGCGGAGCACCCAATTTGCACACAGCAAGGTCCCACAAACAGCAACGAGATACTGACCTGATTATTTGTTTTAGTGATGTTGGTTAGTGGATAAATATTGATAATTGAATTAAAACGAAAACAGAGATTAAAAGGTGACTTGATGCTTGCAGATAAAGATGGCTACCCCTATTTGCAACACTGTACTTTCCACATTCCAAAGCATTGAGATGGAGACAGCATGTCTGCACAGAACCATCAAGGACAATATCCTGGGGAATCTAAATGAACCACCTATCCTGTTCCCATTAGCAAGGCGTCAAGGTCATTACCTGAGGTATTCAACTGGTAGAGATGAAGCACTCAAATCTAATCACTTGAAAAATGGGACCTTAGCTGTGAGAAGAGAATTCCTAGACATGGACTAATTAAATTGCAAGAGAGAATATACTCATAGTAACAACCATGCTTGAATCACTAGGTGACAGTCATGTGACAGGCCCACCCTTGGTGTGCTTAAGTTTCTGTTTTCTCTGCAGTAAAGACACAAGCAGCTAGACCCTGACGAGGGAAGACCTGAGTGGGGTTCCTCCTTCATTCCTTTCCCTCCAACCCACACCCTGCAAGCTTCAAACCCTGCCTGCTGACTGTGACCACCTAGAGATACCCCTGCTGCAGATAGAGACTCCTTGAAGTAAATCAGCCACACTACTGTCCCCAGGAGAACCACCGAATCAGCCATCCAGATCTTCAAATCAGAAGCTTCGGGACCACCAAAGGAAAGTCGCGCGAACACTGAATTCAGCCTGAGGGCAGCCATGTCACCAACCTCCACAGACTGTATACCCCTTTTATTTCTCTAGTCTCTAATTTGACCAATCTATCCTTCCCCACTCTGTAACCTCTGTGTGTGTGTGTGTGTGTGTGTGTGTGTGTGAGAAAGTCGGAGCGCATTTTATTGTTTTACTTAGATAGTTTTAAGTACAATAAAGCTAACCTCTTTCTTTGTTAAACTCAAGAAAACCAGGAAGACTGGTTCTTTTGATGATCACAGAGCGTAAACAGTTAAACATTCACTAAATTGGCAAGTATATCCTTTTCAAAAAAGTAAACCTGTTGCGGTCAAACAAGGAGGGGGAAAAGAGGGGAGCCCTTGGACCCCTCCTCACCTGATCATAACAGGGACTTGAACCCACAATCTTTTGACTCCATGGAGAGAGCTATCTCTGAGCCAGAGTAACACCCATGAAAAGAAAACCAGGAATTTATTTTTACACATGTCTTAGCTCTTCATGAAAATGGATTTATATGCCTGTAGGATATTAGCTGGCAGGACCAGCTCATTGAGTTTAATGTTCTAGTCAATGACAGAGCCCCATCACATGACAGTTTTTTTTTAAGTAAAACTACACCAGTTGCTGTGGAAGCTACATCATAGGAGGCATGAGACACATCTATTTGAATAATGTGACAGCTGTAAAAACTTATCATGAAGTGACTAAATGGAAGCTATGCAAGTGAGAGAATGAAAAACAGAGCATGAAAAAGGGTCAGGCAAGCAACACCTCTGATTTCTTTCATTTAGTTTTCATGTTAATTATTTTTTAAAGAGAGAATTTTGGGAATGTTCTCTGATTCATTACTCTCACGGACATGAGCACTTCAGCAATTAGAAACTTTGGGCACAATTTTGTTCCCAACCTGACATCAGTGCGGGGGGGGGGTGGTGGGGTTGCGATGGCACCTGCCATGGAACCCAACACCAGGATTGTCAGGCCTGATCTTCCCGCCGGCAGGGAAGCTCCATGGCAGCCCTTCCGTCACTCTGCGACAGGATCCAACTTAGCATACTTAAATTACATATTTGCATGAATTAAAATTTAAACCGCACCGATCTTATCTTCAGTTCCCAATCCACAGCGCGTCATATGAGGTAAAGGCCGACTACCCGACCCGAACCCGATGGGACCCATCAACGTGTGCCGCGTTCGAGTCAGGTCGGATCACACTTCCAGGTCCTGCATTCGGGCTCGGGTCAGGCACGCTCCATCATAACCTCAGGTAAGTGGCTCTACTGTTAATGTAATTTTTGGACTAGAAAGATTGTTTAGTTACAGTTATTTTAAGCTTGTGCAGATCAGCAACAAAGTGAAAAATGGAAGGTAGGTTAACTGATGGTCAGGCTGGGTCGGGTCAGGCGCGGGAAAAAAATGGAAGGGCTCAGGTTGGGTCAGGCTCAGGGTCGGATGTGGTTCTGTCGGGCTCGGGTCGTGTTTCGTTTGCAGACCCTAGCCGGCCTTTAAAATGAGGTACAAAGAAAGACTTACATTTATATAGTGCCTTTCACAACCTTAGGACGTCGCAAAGTGCTTTACAGCCAATGAAATCCAGAAAAAGAAATAAAGATTGAATTAAGAGGAAGAAAATGGAGAGGAAAAGTTCAAAAAAAATTAAAATTTCAATTTTGATTTGAAAATCTCCAACAATTAAAAATGGAAGAAATGCGACTCCGTGCTTAAATAGTTAATTTCCAGTGCCGGAAAAGTTGATTGGCAGTAATTAACAATTATCACATTGTTAAAGGGGTACTTAAGCTGAAATTAATAAGCTTTAACTTTTTGTGGCGCATTTAGTCCATATCTACCACACAAATACAGCAACTTCACACCATTCAAAGCAATTCAATAGTGAGGCAATCAACAAGATGCTATTTTCGCGAAGCTAACAGCAGACTGGCGCATTTCTGACAGCAACTTTTGGATATCTGCATTTAACTGCGAATCCACGATTTGCCTGAAGTTGCTATACTAAATAGTGTCATTAGCCTCAAACTTATTTTGACAGCACATTGTGGCCCAGTGTCTTGGGGGATGGTGGAGTGAAAATAAAGACATGACTTTTTAATAGTGCGTATCTTCATGACTGGGTGTCTTCTGCTGGTCTCTGAAGAGGCACCGTCAACAAAAATGCTGCCACTTCTCAGTCCTCAGGTGGTTTAAATACATAACTGGATGGATGTTGCGTCTCTTACTAGAAACGCACCCATGTTACACAGTTCAATACTATGAATAGTGTAGTTCAATAGATCTGTTCTCTAGGAGATTACAACACTTTCAAAAGAATGTCAGATGTACAATATCAAGATAAATCAACCAGATTTTTCTGGAATTAGCACTAAAAATAACCCTGAAACTTCAGCAAGAGAATATTTAATGTAATATGCACTCAAATTTTAGGGATTATGAGGAATTCTATTGTAACAATATGGGTGAGTGACAACTCTCCATTTTAATGGTTATTTCCAAGAAAGCTGACCATTCCCACTCTCCCTAACAACATTAAAAACTCAGGACTCCAGTATGTAGCCATACTTCAAAATAAATTCATGGGGCAGACAGATGATGAAATACCTACAGTTTAATTACTCGAGTGTTTGCCTGTTAGTTTTTTTCTAACCATTTAAACAATGCAGGTTTTCATTTTGTTCCAATAATGTGTTGTAATATCTTTCTTAGACTTCAACCATCATTTGAAGGCAGTTGAGGTACTCAGCACAGGGATTTTACAGCCTTGTAATGTAAAATAGCCAAGTATCTCACGAATCTATAAAATTTACACTTAATAAAAAGAGCACTTCTTATATGAATTCAACTTCCACACAATTAACTACACCCGCATTAAATAACTGAATTTTAGAATTTAAATATCATAGCAAATAATCAATGTATTTGAGACATTAAATTATTTGAATAATCAAGCAGTAATGAAACTTTTGGTTAAGGGTAAGCTCTTGGGGTCAAGGAGGAAGTAGTAAATTGTATAATGAACTGCCTATAGAATGGGAAGCAGAACTTAGTTTTCAAGCTAACAGCTCTAATTCGCAGCTGTAATCAGCTATGTCCTTGAATCCTGACTTTGCTATTATTTATTAACCACCTGTCGACCGTGGCTCAGTTGGTAGCATGCTCACCTTGGAGTCAGAAGTAGTGGGCTGAAGTACCACTCCAGAGGCTTGAGCACATAATCAAAGCTGACACTCCAGTGCAGCATTGGCAGAGCGAAGAGGAGCAGGGGAGTTCTTCCCGATATCCTAGCCAGTATTGATTCCTCAACTAACATCACTATAACAGGTTATCTGGTAATTTCTTTTTGCTGTTTGTGGCGCCTTGCTGCGTGCAAATTGGCAGCTGTGTTTGCTACATTAAGACAGTAACTATTCTTCAAAAGTACTTCATTGGATGTAAAACAAATTGGGACATCCTGATGCTGTGAAAGGCGATATATAAATGCAGGTTCTTTTTTTTCATTTACTGAATGAAAATATTGCAAGTCGAATATCTTTCTGAAGATGACAATGCGCAGGAATTTTGCTCTCGGCAGTGAATGAATGGCACCAGCTGTTAATTACACTTGACCGCAGACTTTCTATGGAATTTTGCCCTAAAACGTACTGTAAATTAGAGCCAAAATGGCACAGTGCTCTCCACAGGGGATCGGGACCTGTGTACCTTACTCAATCAGATTGAAGAATCATTAATGAGCAGCTCAGAGTCTGAACCAGAAAATGTGAGTTAGAATATTGAGTTCAATGTTGAATCATGTACAGAAAGCAAAACAGAGAGGGAAAGAAAGATGGAATTAAGAGAGAGAAAAAAAAAATAAAAATGTAAAAAAACACATTGGGCTGAATTTTATGTTGCCACCGATTACGGTGCCGACTGTTAAAAAATGGCAGCCCGCAGGCGCAGGCTTTACTCTGCAGAGCCACCACGATATTAAATGCAGCAGCTTATTTGCATGGCCAGGGAGGACCGCACCAACCCCGAACCGATGACGTGGAGGGGCGGGCGGTCTGTCCCCAGCAATGGCGTCCGGCGTCATTGCGCAGGCGCCGACGCCATTTTTAAAGGGCTTTGAACCCTACCGTGGAATTTAAATTTTGAAGGGACATTTTTTGAAAAAATAAAATTTACTGATCTAGACCCTTTCCCAACCCAACAACTGTACATTTAATTCCTTGCCCTCTCCCCCACTAAAATACTTACCTGTGTACCTGACCTAGCCCCACTCAAAGTTTATAAACTTTTACCTTCAACAGCTTCCGATCATCTGCTAGACCAATCAGGTTAGTTGGACCCTGCTCCCCCACCCCACACTGAAATACCCACCTGCTCCCCACTCCCCACCAGTGTCCCGCATCGGATCTCCGAATGGAGATCTGAAGGTGCGGCAGTGCTGGCCATCGCCAGCAATATGGCACCGGAACGGATGGCGGGAGCGGATAAGTATTTAATTCATTAATTTACCTATATTAGCATATTTAAATGTTGGTTCCGTCGCCCAGCAGCAGGGGGGCCGCCAAGAGGCCTCGCTGCTGCCGCCAACATCAGGCCGGAACTTCCCGGAGTTGAGGCCCGTGGCGGGTCTCTCCCAGAGGTATTTTCCAGCCCCCCTCTGCCACAGTCCCCGACATCAGGGTGCCTCTAAAACCCAGCCAAGTTATTTTTAAAAATCACTAACAATTAGATTATAATCTTTAACTATTTTACATTAAATTGTTGAAGAAGCAATTTTTTTCCCTGCATACAGTAAGCATTTATCACCTTGTGGACTTGAAAGCTAGCAAGCTTCACTTCAAGAATTTCTTTATAAAAAAAGAGCTTGCGGAATAATCATTGAAATATGTATGACAGCAATTACCAAACCTAACTGAATAGTGTTGCATAGGCTGTGAGTCCATAAAAATGCTAATGAGGTTCTATAAAGCATTGGTAAAGTCTCACATGAAGTATTGCATATTGTTGGTTGCTCAGTGTACTTAAATAAATCGAGACATTTGTACAGATCATGAGACAGAATTATAAACTAAGGGATTTGTAAATTTATACACAATTCATGGGACAAGTTAATAGATTAATAGACTGCCAACAAGTGCAAAGATTATGCACTCAAAGATCCAAAAAGCAAAAAAATGGTTTATAAATCCTGAACATTACAAAGGCTGAAAACTATATCAATTGTATATGCATGATTCTGACCAAATGGGCAGGAAAATAACTTGCTTCAAGGCAGCTGCCTCTACAAAGATTTGGCCAGACTCATTACTTTAGTTGGACTAGTTGAGTAACAAATTCAACAGCAAAGGGAGTGCAACATGTGTAAAGTTATTCTGACCATCCCACCCCCCTCCCCCCGCCATACACACTTTCATTTCCTGTGTTCCCAGGGAGCTCAAGCTTTCTCCCTAGCCAGCTGATTATACATACTCATCCTGCTCCTGACATGGCTCCCATAAGGTGACTCACTATCTGAACTTCCTTCTGCTTAGGGCAGTGGCTCTCAAACTGGGGTCTACGGACACCTGGGGGCCCACAGAGATTTTCAGGCATATTCACAGGTTGTCGGCCTTATGGGTGGGCAACCGCTTTGAGTGCTGTAGTTAAGAGTAAGCGAATGAACATTGGCTGGAGGTGGGCTTGGTGTGTGTTGGGAGGCGGGAGCGGAGTGCACCCGCCACATGTATAGCGCAGAGTAGGCTGGGTCTCTCACTTAGGAGGGGAGTATGCATAGAGGACCGCTGAGAATGGCACAAAGATTACCAGATAGACCTGCAGTTACCAAGGCTGGTGGTGGGTGCCAGATCAGTTCAGCCTTGTTCAAGAGCATTTAAAAAAAGTACTACATACTTAAACGCAAAGGAAAAGGACCAAAAAAGCAGGTTCACCAGGCACACATTTTCCTACAG
This sequence comes from Heterodontus francisci, assembly GCF_036365525.1. NCBI lineage: Eukaryota > Metazoa > Chordata > Chondrichthyes > Heterodontiformes > Heterodontidae > Heterodontus > Heterodontus francisci. The sequence goes on along the minus strand of NC_090379.1, from coordinate 92,023,895 downwards.
GGCTGGAAGACAAAGTACAGGTCCCATCGGGAAGTGGAGAATGATAAATGTTGTCAAACATCACATCAAGGATAGATGGACTCTGCAGTGAGAAGCAGGCACACCCATCTCACTGTGTTTTACAGTCTATTCACACCCTCTCTGTACTAACGCTTTGTCTTTCAGCACACCATTAACATAGCATTTGCCTTTGTTCCATGACCTTCTGGTCAGTTATTCTCTGTGACCCTTTCCTATCAACACCTTCTCTTTTATTATCTCTTGCCCCACTCCCCGCTTTACTTGCTTCAAATCTTTTATATTTCTAATATTTGTCAGTTCTGAAGAAGGGTCATTGACGTGAAACATTAACTCTGCTTCTCTCTCCACAGATACTGCCAGACCTGCTGAGTATTTCCAGCGTTTCTTGTTTTTCTTACACCCATCCCACCGATAGCTGTAAGTAAATATCTATTTTCTTAAAAGCATTATTAAAACACTCTTTACATGCAACACTTCCATAATATGATTATATACACTATAATTTAGGTGAAGGGGGTCCATAATTACTAATTATTTGAAAATGGATCCTTCAACCAAAAATCACTGGGCTTAGGGTTACCGACCCTCTGGGATTACCCTGCAGCTTCCAGGAGTTGAAGATTAATCTTGAGGACAATGCTAGCAGCAACTCCAGAGAAAAATCATAGGGCCATTACAGAAAAATTCTTTCAAAACGTTTATTAGTAATAAAAATGATGAAGTTGACAACAAAAAGAATGTTTGGATGATTCTTGACTGTCCATCCATCTATCAGGTGATGGAGTCTGTTCACTTTCCAATTGGCGTAGAAAGGCATTAATTCAAGAGAATGGCTAGCTAATGGATGGGGGGGGGCGGGGGGGGGGTGGTGGAAGCATAGCAGCGGGGGCAGTTGGAGGAAGGTGGTCATGTGATAAAACCTCTGTTACGATCAGGTGAGGAGGGGTCGAAGGGCTCCCTTCTTTTTTCTCTCCTTGTTTGACCGCAGCAAGTTTATTTCTTTTTAAAGCGGATATACTTGCCAATTTAGTGAGTATTTAATTGTTTAAGCGCTGTGATAATAAAACGTGCTAATCAGACAGGTTTTCTCAAGTTTAACAAAGTAAGAGGTTAGCTTTATTGTACTTAAACTGATCTAAGTAAAATAATAAATATGCTCCAACTTTTGTATACACACACACACACACATGCAAATAGCTTACAGAGTGGGGAAGGATAGATTGGTCGAATTTGAGTCCAGAGAAATAAAAGGGGTAAACAGTTTGTGGAGGTTGGTGGCTCAATTGCCTTCAGGTTGAATTCCGTGATCACGCGACTTTCCTTTGGTGGTCCTGAAACTTTCGGTTTGAAGATGTGGACAGCTGAATTTGATGGTTCTTTGGCTTCTGGTTTGAAGATATGGATGGCTGATTCGGTGGTTCTCTGGTAGACACCAATGCACCTGATTTCCTTCAAGGCGGTCTCGGTCTGTTCTTTCCGGAACCTTCTCAAAACAACCTCCTAGCTCCACCCTTATGCTTAAGTAATTAAGCACAGTGAACACTGATCAGTGAACAAACTAACACAATCAAAAACAGACCAGTTACACCATTGAACACTACAGTCCACAGCAGGGGATATGCTTCAGTGGTCACAGTCAGCTGGCAGAGTTTGAAGCTTGCAAGGTTTGAGTGGTTCGTTTCCACCAGTTTAATGTTCAGGTTTCCAGCCGGTGGATAAAAAAATCATCATCCAACATAGCATGTTTTCGGGATATCTAGAAATATATCCAGCTAGAGTTGGCAACTCTGCTTCTGCTTCTGTGGGGAGTGCCTCTTGGATATGCCTTTTTCAACCTACAATTCCAGTCTACAGCATGAATAATGATAAATGATTTAACATCCTACACAATTACAACTATCTATTATTTCCTTTATAGATTGATGCATGCTGCATGGTAGCATTTCACCAAGCATATCTTTTAATTGTTTTATTTGGAAAAGCAAGGAAAAGTTTGTCAATAGCAAATGGTGTTTGAGCTAATGGAATAAAAATAAATTTTACATCTATCAACTCAAATTTAAAGCCCTTCATGAAATTGCAGTTACATAAAATTGCACACCAACAGAATTGCAAATAATTTTAAATCTTCCAGTTAAGATTATTTGCAACCTCTATTTTAAACAAAATACTTTCAAGATGTAAAGAGGCAGAGTTGCAGATATCAATCCAGACACAGTGGACAAGAGATTCTACTTTGGGCGCAATCATCATTCTGGGCACAAACTGCACAAGTTTTCAGAAGTGACTCCCTTGATCAAATTTACACTCAAACTCATTTGCATATAACTAAAGTAATATCTTCCATGATCCAGCGCAACTGGACAATGTTTTAGAACTTTTTTTTATAATTATTGCATTGAAAACTATTTAAGAGTGGTAATCTAGCACTGTTTAATTAATACAGCTGAAAATGGGTTTATCCCAAAAAGTAAGCATTTTTAGTCAGAGTTTACCACCTGTGAGTAACACAACTTTAAATAACTGAAAATAACTTAAAAAAAATATACAGAACCATTTACTAATTTCATTGGTGTACTGGCCAATTTGAGTAAATTAAATATTTAATAAAGTTTTTAAAAAGGCACTGTCATGCTAGGCCCCCACCTGCCAAGAATGAGGCACATTAATTTTGTCATAAACATTGATTTTAAACTGTTACTGGAGTGAAGAAAGGACTTGTTAAAAGATCAGCCGTGGCTGGAAAAGACATTTGCATATTAACAGACAGTGATTGGAAGGACAAAGCTGCCATTCCCTGACACGTTCAACCCACAATGAACTTTTGATCACCAGACGTTGAAGGTGGGGGAGCTCGCATTCCAGGTTGACTGCTAAGATGGCCGAATACACAAACAGACATGGTCAAACCAGCTAGTCACATGACTAACCTGCTGGGCAATCACAGTTTTTTGAATTTGTACAAACAGTTTGGGCAGAAGCTGTTTGCTCCTGGACTGAGATGATCTCTCTCCTGTCTGCTCCCATCTCTTTCTCACAAGTCTCTGAATCCACTGAAGACACAGGAACCCCAACAGAGAAAAGTCTCCTACAGCAAACAAGGTGAGCTCGAAGAACCATAACAACAACTCTTCAGATATTGCCTCAAACCTTTCCATTTTATTTTCCTTCTGCTCTTTTCTGTCTCTATTTGCATTTGTGTATCGCGTTTGCATGCTAGCATGGGGCGCGGCGTGTATCCGCAGGCGTTAACCGAATTAGTTTAAGTTCAATAAATTTCAACTTTTCTTCTTTAAACCTAAAAAAGTCTATTTGTGCTGGTTTCTTTGCCTTATAAATGGAAAGCGGTGAACAAGGATTCATCAAGGGGGAGCTAAAAACACTGTGTTTAAAATTAAACTCTGTTACAGTAAGACCAGGTGAAAGCTGAAAGGGAACCCTAGATCTCTTTCTCACCTGGTCGTAACAGTACCTATTAATGTCCTTGTGTCTAAAATAGCTTAATTTAAGAGTTCTTTCAAACATTTGCAAATAGGTGCAATTCGTGGAAACTCACCATGGTGATTAATTCGATCTTGGGCATGACCAGTTTTGGGTGGAGTTCCAGTGTAATTTTTTTTTAAACCCAAGCAAAAGATTGTAGAAACTCGCGAGATTAAATTTGCACTTGAAATTCCTTGATCTTTTACGCTGGTTCAGCCAATTTTAGGCAACTGGTGCTGAAAATGCCAGGGTAACATAATGGAAAATCCAGGCCAGTGAACATAATCTTTCAAATACCAATAAGGACACTTAAGAGGCCATGGGCCAGATTTTCAAAGCTGGGCCAAGAACACTGATACGCTGATGAATTCTGGGTCCCAATCGCGACGCGATTTTTGAATGCTAGTGCCCTAATTGGCCAGGGAGCACGCTCCGCGCCCAATTAGAGGCGGTGAGCACTTCCAAGAGGAGAGAGCTGCCTGCCTGGTGCCAGTGGCAAAGGCAGGTGGCAGCCATGTTGGGAGTTGCCACTGCCTTGCCGAGGAGAGCAGGTAGCTCATGAAATGGCCAGGGTGGTAACCACAGCAGAAAGTGGCCATGGAGGCCAAGTTGAGGTACAATGTTCGAGCGGATACTAGTAGGCCACTCAAATTTAATCTCACCACACATGGAAACAAACTTGCTTTTGGCCTGCAGCAACACCGATAACTGTGCACTAACATGCACTAGACTGGTTGGGATCGTTGAAATCGGATTTAAAAATAGTCTTCCTGAAGACACGGCCCCTTAACAAGCTCCTAAAGGAGCTCAATGGACCATTAATTGGCAGCGTGCATGTTCCTCGCTCCCTCCCCCGCCAGCACTTTAAAAATTTGAAACTGTCCTGGAGGCGTTGGGATCCTGATATGACGTCTGGGTCTGCGATTTTCAAAAGGCACCCGCACCGGGTTCCCAACCCCACGGCCTTTTGAAAATCTGGCCCCATGTGTTTCAATTAAATAATAGGTTTTTTGTGCAATGAGTTCAGCAAAGCCAACAATTTATACCAAAAATCTATCAAGACAAAAGTCTTTTTTGAAAAAAAAAATGCAGATCAATGCCAAACTTTCAAAGCTGGCTTCTGAACCAGATGGTAACTAAAGCACAAGGTTGGCTGACATTTAAACCTGCCCACCAGAACTGGGATGAGTTTTGCCAGTTCTCCATTACACCAGTAGATGGACAGCCTCACGGTAATAGAGCTTTCCATCTTGGAACAGGAAAAGCTGAAATGTTAATTTGACCCCACTGAAAGTGTGCATCATGCCAGCATTAGTGACAGCGGTTAAGTCTGTGGGCTGGATATTACAACTGGCAGAAAGGTTGTGTGGAGGCAAGAGGTTCCAGGGGGGAGAAATTGTGTAATAGGAGAAAACAAAGGCAAGTCTTAAAAAAATAACGTAATGAAAAAGTATAATTACAATCTTTTATTTGGCAATATACTAACGCTATTGTGTAATACAATGCAACATAGTTAAAGAATAAGTGTAACTGCCTATTGTTTCTATTCATCTTATGTAGCACATCTTATTTTATTTTCATAACAAGTAAATGCAGCTAGAAAATTAAATGGGATGTTTCTTCCCCCTCATCAACAACAATCCACCTCCCAGAGGCTGTTAAGTGATTTCCCAAAAAGGATGAAATTCAATCTTGCACGGACTTCTGGACTGTCAGGTAACTTAGTTAGCAAATGGAGCTAGAACACACTCCAAAATGATTGATTGTGGGAGCCTTATTTTGCGAGAGAAAAAAAGTTGATTTTCTTAAAATTAATTCTTAAATTATATTCTGACAAGGTCAAGATTCACTGGAATGCGATTGCTGCACAAAGCTACAATATTGGTTGGGTTTCTACATTTAAACATTTGGTAGCCCAGTTAGGCTATCCACTTGCACATGTTGAGAGATTGTTTCCAAGATATTAAACTTCATCTCTATTCTGCATCTAAAGACAGTCACAGATGTTTGCTATCACAGGAATGAAATAAAGTCAATACATAGCAGAAACCTGCTGAAACAGATTATGGTTTTACAATATGGATGACATTAGTGGCTTTTGAAGTGCGGAAAAGAAGAGACAGGCTGGATGGGCCCACTTATATTTTCTAGTTTGCAAATATTTTTTGAGATCTACCGGATTTCATTAGAGGGTAGAATCAAATAAAACGAATTCCAATCTCCATCTGAAACTGCGTCAGCCAAACTTCAAAAGGAAAGCATGCAACAATGGTGCAGCATTATACCAACTATTCTCCAAATGTTGAATTCCTCATATTGGCTCCACTACTGGGGGCTGGGGATGGGGGAAGGAGGAGGAAGGGAGACTTGACTGTGGTACTTGGCTAAGGCTGATAACAGGTAGTACACACTAGCCACTTTGATACAAGGAGGCACATTACCTCCTATCTCTTTTGCACCTCTCCATTAGCAAAGGCCTTGCAGTCTGTTGTGCATTCACTTTCTTGGGTGAGTAATGGTGTAAGATATAAAGAAACTAGAAGGCAGGGCTAAGTTTTTTTAATTGCAGACTGAAAAAGGCTGAATGGTGCATTGCACAATAAAAAGCTTTATTTCTGAAACTGAAGTTCAATTCAGCCTAGACTGATGGGATAAAACTCTCTTGGTCTGTCAGTTGTGTGGGTCCAATATGAAATGAGTTTTAACAGTGTCCACAATTGTCGTTAATCTGCAAGTCCAATTTGAAGGCACCACATGAAAATACAAACATCTCACTCCCCCAATGGGAACGCTACTTTAACACTGGGACTAAAGCACATGTTTGGGACTTTTACGCTGTATTTAAGTCATACTATAACTGCTTTGCAAGTATTTGGGAGAAATACAAAGTAACTTAAGATTTTCGTACAAATATATTTCTTAAATATTAATATTGGAAAATTACATGATGGGATTGAGGAATATTTTGTTAACACTGCGCCAAACTATATTTAAAAAAAACAGATGGGGCTTTCATGTTTTGTGCCAGCTTTTAGGGGAGATGACTCTGTATACTATGAGTCAGCTACATGTATTGTTTTAATTTCCCAACAGTTCCAGCATATTTACCTTTTAAGATTTAAAAGGACATGGTCATCACCGATTTCTGGGCTGCAAGCCAGAAATTTCTCATCTACATTAACGATTCATGATGGCATTACCCAACGTGGCACAGACACTTTGATCTAGCAATTCGATGGTACCATGCCTTTTTTTCAGGTGCAAAGAGGGTGTCTAAGCATCTAAGATGATGTATATGGTCTGTATGCTCATTTTGCACTGCAAGTGTGTCACCCACCATATCAGTAAAAAAAACTTAGCTGAATGTAAAGCTTACACTGCCAAAGACCAATGTTAGCATTCTCCCACTCAACCCCTGGCCAATTGCTGCCTCCCCTCTCCCAGTTTTTCCCTACCTGTCCTAGCACCTGCTGCTGCTGCTAGAAATGCATTTGGTGGACATGCTAGCTCTAGGACAAAGTTGGTGGGAATTCTACCTTGAGGAACCAGTCTCGCTTCCACTGTTGCCACGCATTATGCCCCATGTCATATAAAAGACGAAAATAGCAAATAGCTGGTAGGTAGTTCTACCAAGCTGCCCCTGCTCCCTGTCTTAAGCCACAGGAATGCTGCCTACTAGTGTTGCTACTGCAAGGCACCATTTCTACACAAATTCCCATACGCCATGGTAACCTACTTACAATATAGATACAGAAAGAATTCCCATGAACACCTGTTTCTTGTACACTTGTTAATGTACACTGAAAGTACCTTGAAATGTTACAGACTTCTGATAGCTATTAAAAAAAATCAGGCCAAATACAACAAATTGTTTATGGCAGCAGGTAGAAGGAACTTCTTTTGGAGATTTTCTCACTAAGGGATAGGGTGAAGAGAATGAAAGAAAGACAAGAGTGAAGAGAAAGAGCAAAAAGAAGTGCCAGAACCAGGAAAAAGAAAATGGGCTGGATTTTTGTTTTGGGGTCGGTACCCCAACATTGGGAGAATTTCAAGGTCCCGATCCAGTGTCTGACGCCCGACGCAATCTTTGTAGGGATGGCCAAGGAATGCACTTGCCATCCAATTAAGGACGCGGGTGGGCTCCCAAGGTTGTAATGGTGCATTGGCAGCCCTACTATCCGAAGTGGAAGTTGTCGATGCACGAGAGAGAGATGGAGCGCCTCACAACAGAAGCACCCTCTGAAGAGAAGATAAGAAATTTTCAAGTTAAAAAAGGCCACAGCTGCCAGGCTGTCTTCATGGAGAACCAACCCCTCCATTGGACGGCCAGTGGCTGTAACTGTAGTTTGACGGCTATGTCGGGTGCGGGGGACAGGGTGCCTCATGGGACGGAGCAGTGGTCCCACCCCCTATCTGCCGCTGGGAGACTGCCTCTAAATCCCCGGCCATGTATCGACCTCTGCAGGATCCTGCAAGCCGACTGGAAAATTCCAATTGGCTTTTGCTGAGCGGCTTTAATAGGCCATTTACTTGTGGGTGGGTGACATCACACCTCGCTCCTACCAGAATGAAAATGGCCTGGAGGCAGGAAACCAGCATGCTGCTCTCAGATGCCAGTTTTCTGGGCTTCCTGCCTCCAATGGGAATCTGAAAACCTGCCCAATATCTTAAACTAAACAAAACAAAAAGCAAAGTAAAATACAAGGAGCTAAAAGACATATTATACTACAACATTGGCTGTAAAAATGCCCTTTATGTACAGAGGTGAGACTGTAACAAGAGAAGCATGGAACCCTTCAAATGCAGCTTCTTAGTGTGATCACCATATGTTGGCGCAGGAAAGCACTACACAATAAAAACAAAATACAGAAAAGGAAAAGAATAGCATTTATGAAAAGGCTGTCCCTGACATCAAAAGGAACTGAAAAGACAGAGGGAGATGAAACACAAAGTTAGTGAGCAAACAGAGAGAAGCATTAAGAATAAGAGAAGAGTGATGGAGAAAGAAAGAGAGAAAAAAGAGACAATGAGTGAGACATGAGAGAGACCAAAGAAAGTGCGATAGAGAACTGCAAATGATTGTGAGTGAAGAGACAGATAGAGAAAGAGCATGTAAGCATGAGAGAGAGAGAGCGTGAGACACCAAAAGAAAGTGAGACAGAGAACAAAGATCACGAGCAGGCAAAAGAGCATGAGATGGAAAAACAGAGCATGTAAAGTGGGAGAGCAAAAGTATAAAAGCATAGAAATTAAATAGAGCATGAGAGAACAGCCAGAACACAGAGAATGAGAGGAGAAAGGAGGCAGGGAGATGGAGAAAGGAGGGATGGACAGGGAACAGAGGTGGGGAGTTTGGGGGAGGGGGAAATAAACTCAGGAGCAGGAGGAAAATCACAATGAGAGAAGGAGTCAGAGGAAAGGGGCAAGAGAAAGGAGAACTGAGAAAGCAAGACAGAAAGTGAGTACAGAGCATGAACATGACAGAAAAGAATGCCCAGAGAGAAAACAGACAGTGCAAAAGAAAGACAGAACAGAGCGAGAGGGATAGACAGACAGACAGAGAGGGAAAGAAAAGGAAAGAGAGAGAAGGAGAATGATCTAACACACTGCCAATTTACTTTCATGCAACCAATAATTACTGACGTTGTTGGCAGTAACAGTTCCTTGTTGCTGCCAAAATAAAAATCTATCCAACTGCTTAATTTGTGCAGGTGCCAAAAATTAACTGATTTAATAATTGTATCTATTGTCCTGAAAATATTCAGTAGTGACTAATCTTCCACATGTGTGTTTGCAGTTTACATTCCTCGTTTTTCATACTTCATATAATAAAAAATTAGTTTAATCTTCAGCTACAACAGAAACAGAAATTATTTGAACATTTCTCACAGAAAGTAATAGAGCTCGCAAATTAACAGATTCAAGCATGTAAAGGATGATTTAGACTTGGACTAATGCTGGCAATAATTAAATTAATACATATCTATTGGAGAGAGAAAAAAACAGTTGAATATGGATCATTTACATATATCACTTCCCTATTTAGTTTAAAACATGTTCATTAACACAAAATGCTGGCTAGCTGACAGACTTATGGTGAAAGTCTCTTATTAAACCCAAGCTCCAGACAGCAGCTCAGCTAAAAAAAGCAAAGTGCCTCTGTACTTACAAAAAATTAAAATAAATGAAGGGCAAAGATATGTTTATGATGTGAAAAAGTGTAGCTCAGTTTTCCTTTAATTCTCACAAATAGCATACCACGATTGTAAATTATAAACTATTAGTTTATTTGTGTAGTGAAGTGAACTTAATTTTTTTTTTAGGAAGGACATGCAAACAAAATACCATATATATATATATTATATTATATAGTATATTATATCGTATATATACACATTTAAAAACAGTACCAACAATTAAACATGGCTTCTGTCAACAACTTGTATATGGCACCTTTAACATAGGATAACACCTGAAGGCTCTTTTCAGAAGCATTATCAAACAAAATTTGATACTGAGCCACATAAGGAGATATTAAGGCAGAATACCAATAACCTGATCAAAGAGATAAATTTTAAGGAGCATCTTAAAAGGAGCAAAGAGAGGTAGAGAGGTTTAGGGAATTCCAGAGCTTAGGGCCTCAGCAAGTGAAGGCATGGCCATCAATGGTGCAGTGATTAAAAATTGGCGATGGTAAGAGGCAGGAATTGGAACAGCGGAGCTATCTCAGAGGCTTGTAAAACTGGACGAGGTTAGAGACAGTTCAATATTGAGTTCAGTATCTTAACATACTCTACAACCACATTTATGTCAGATGTATTGTTCCTCAGCGAGCTGTGTCTTCTTTATGATGATTGTAAGCATGGAATGAAGAAAGGCAATTAGGTTCAAGCTGAATCATTCCTGACAGACCTCAGAAACAGTCATTATACCACAAAAAGGGAACTGATTTATGAAAATATGCTGCGCTTTGTATTTCTAGCAAGTTTTCAAACTTGGGAAACTTGCTAACCATTCATTGAAGAAGTCTGGTGCAACGAAATGGGATGTCAATCTACAGTTCAAGTTGCATAAAAACCTATTATACACCAATTCCTTAACTTTCCACAAAATGAAAATCAAAGAATAGAAACTATGCTTCGGCTAATAAACTAATTACTAAGATACATACGTGAATTGTGAGAATTCCATTTCTTTCAGTATTTGGGTTTGAGTTCAGCTTTAAAGCTTGAAGTTTAAAATGCGAGTAAAGCAGTCAGTGGACCCCAGCAGTCTTTGTCAATTTTGCTATGAATTCCACAGCTCCAACCAATACAAAAAATATCTCAAGATCACAAATTACCAACCAACCCATTGGTTTTAATTGTTTAACATCTTTATCTGTTACAGTCTTAATGAAAACAAAGACTTCTATTAAAATAGCATATTTCAAGACCTCAGGACATCCCAAAGCACTTTACAGCCAATAAAAGATTTTTGAAGTCTAGTCACTGTTGTCATGTAGGAAATATGGCTGCTAATTTGCACACTGCAAAATCCCACAAACAGCAACGTGATAATGAACAGATAATCTGTTTTAGCGATGTTGGTTCAGAGATAAATATCAGACACCACGCTCTTCTTCAAAACAGTGTCATGGTATGTTTTATGAAAAATCCTGAGTGAATTCATGTACTTTTTCCACAAGATCTTCTGTGATATCCTATAGAACTTCTGTTCCAAAATCTAATATGTGGTTCTACAAGATTGCGGAATGAAATGTATTTTAATCACCCAAAACAAGGAAATGAATTTTAATGCTCAGACCCATGCGCAATGGGGGACAGCAGCAGTGGGTGGGTTCGCGGGAATGGTTTTTCAGTGGCTCTTTAACTGAGCTACAGCATTAGAATCCTACTTCCATGTTTCCCGACCAATTAAAGCATGTGGGCGCGACCACACCCATATCTGACTTTTGAAGCTTCAGTATTTAAAAGGGAGCCCAGCAAGGGCCACAATGGAACAATTCTACACTGGCAAGAGGGAGACAGCAACTTAAATATTGGAATCTCAATGAAGGAAGGCAGCCCCACTGTTCTGAGGCACACCTGGACATCAAGCTGTGGGCAATAAGGGTCCCACAGAGACATTTTGTTCCCAGCGAATGGGAGGAAGAAACCTGCCTCAGAAAACAAGCAGGTATGGCTGGAAGTGGCTGAGAGGTGAGCAGCAGAACGTGATCACTCACTCATAGATACAGTGCCGCAAGAGGTTCAATGATCTAATCAGGGCAGTACAGGTGAGTGGCATGCCATTTTTAAGTGCAAACCCCCTCACTCTCACTTTACCAGCTTTCTCCTGCACAGCACTCCTGAGACCAATACACTTCACATGTGCACCCATTCCTCTCTTTGGAGGCAGCTCCTCGCATCTCCATCTCAGCAGCTAGCAGTGACATTCACCCTCACCTTATTGTCATCTCACACCCATCCCAGTCATCATCCATAAGTGTGGTCATTCTATCCTCCCAGCACATACCATTTTTCACACTCATAACTCTTCTTTCTTGATGACATAGCACAGAACACAAGGGAGAGGCAGAAAACCCCAGGGTGGCCCTCCAGTCATTGTGGTCCTTAACCGCTGCAGAGGATGGTGTACTGAAGATAAGCAGAGTTGTGGCATGCATGGTCATTGGCAATGGAGAGATGCTCTCGCTCCTGCTCCAACATCTGCTACCGCTCACTTGTGTTGGGAGACTCACCATGTGACTACCTGTCATGGAGGCCCCACCAAGCTATGCGTATCTGAGCTGGTGGAGGTTGTGCACGAGATGTGTGATGTTGCTTCCTTAGAGTTCGTGATTTCCTGAAGAGTCTTCATCCTCCTCTGGCAGCAGCTCCTGATGGATGCTTGCAGGACCTGTGGGTAATGAAAGGCATGAATTAGAACTGACAAGGTGAAAGGGTTCACAGGCATAATGGTGCAGATCAGCACTTATCATTGCCTGTGGACATCGTCAACATGAATGATTGTTGTGTTCCATGTTTCTGACATCTAGTTATGTTAACCCGAAGCTGGGAAGTAAGGGCGAGCCATCAGAGGGAAGATGGTAAAAGGGATGATGGAAGTGAGGATTCTGTTCAAAGCGCTCCCACTCCAGTCAAGAGTCCCACATGCTGACTCATATCCTGATGGCAGAGTCTGCCCCTGCACATTGCAGGTGGGGAATTCTTTGGCAGGATCCTCACGGGCTCCAAAACCCAGAGGATGTCAGCTACGAGTATCTGAGCACTCACAGCAGAGGAACAAGCAGTCAGAGGAGAGGAACGAGCAGTCTGCCGTTATCTCTGCTGAAGCCACAGGGATAGCACCATGTAGGAGCAGTAGGAAAAGAAAAAGAGTAAGGCTTTGTCATTTCACAAGTGAAATCACTTGGGTGTTTAAAAGTTTGTGACATTGTCACTTTTACCAATGTTTATGCACCATTAACTATTTCAAATCTCCATTGTCCAGTCATCTCCAATGTTGCCAGCAACATCATCCGAGAGGAAAATGGTATGACAAGAGTAGAAGATGAGCAAAGGTCAGTGAGAGGGGTGTATTGTTGATGTGGAAATGCTTTGTGCTGGGGCAGGGTGATGGGCGGGCCACAGTGGATTCAGCATTGGTGTGCCAGATGGCTGCACTGCCTCAGATTAGCTGAAGTGTGCCTGAATGAGTCCGTCCCGGACCTCCGTGGCAGCTAAGTGAGCAGCTGCAGGTATCCTGCCCACATCAGGCTCCTCCTTCTGTATTCCCCCTCCTTTGAAGATGCAGAGCAGTCATAACCTTCCTCCACCTCCAGTCCTCTGTACTACGCTATGTTGTGCAAGGCACAGCAAACAATCATCATTCTGGACACGATTGCCAGTGAATACTGAAGAGCGTCCCCCAGATCTGTCCAGGCACCTGAATCACATCAGCTGCTTCTCAATGGCCTGCTAAATGACCACTGTTGTATCTTTCCTGTGTGCCAGTTGTAGGGCACCTCGTAGGTATAATCAGCCACATCCATAGAGAGCAGCCCTTGTCTCTAGGAACCAATCGCTGCCTCTGCTTGGAGGTGCGAATATCTGTGGGAGACTTGACTGGTGCGGAATGAAGGCATCATGGTAGCCTCTTGGGTATTTTACACAGACATGCATGATAATCTTCCAGCGGTTCCATACCAGTTGAGCGTTAATAAAGTGGAATCCCTCTCGATTGATGAATACTGCTGGTTGATCGGAGGTTATCTTGCTTGCCACATGTGTGTAGTCCATGACTCCCTCTACCTGTGAGAATTCAACCACAGCAGCAAATGAGGACACGCTCGTTATTATGCTGTAATGAGTTCTTCATATTGTCTGATGCAACATAAATGAGATGCGTGGAGTCCAGTTTGCTGAAGATCTCAAACATGTTTATTAACAGCTAAACTATTATATACAGTACAGAGCAAACTACTTACAGAACCTTCTTCTGGGTCCTACAGTTGCAGAGTGACTCTGGCTTTGAGTCACATGACTACATAATGGTACTTAGCTTATTTGCATACTGAGATCTTAAAGGGACATCACTCTTAAGGCAATCATACAACATATGCCTCATCAGTAGCGAAATCGACGCAAGTGGCAGACCTGGCAACTGTCACCTGGGAGATGCACTTGAGATTCTACAGATGCCACCAGCACATCCCTGGAAGCAACCAGAGGTGAAGAAATTCAGGGCTGTGATGACTTTGACCATCACTGGCAATGCATGCTCAACTGGTCCACTTAGCAAGAGGTTTTCTTCCAGGAGGCTGCAATTACCTGACATGAGCATCTGAACCTCCTGAGGCACTGGTGCTCAGTCACATCCAGAAAGCTAATCCTCTGCTGGGGATATCGCCTCCTGCGAGCTGCAGCTCTGTGTCCATCCCTTCTGTCCTATGGAGGACAGGTGACTGAGCAGAAGACAGCTGTTGGTGCTGCTCCTCTTGTTTCTTATCAGAGGTCCTAAGTTTAGAACTGCATAAGCTGCTCCTATGTACTAAGAAGGCTGACAGCTCAGAAGTGCAGATCAAAGATAAAAAAAACTCCAAGGTAGCAGAAATGACTGCCAAAGTCATAGAAATCACCTCCGAAGCAGTGAAAGTACTCTCTCAGAACAAGACTTGCAAGCTAAAGCCTTTCATCTAGGCAAAGAAGCAGCTGTCATAGCTTTGTATTAAAAGGCTTTCCAGCCTGTCACTTGCTCAGCTCTTTTGCCTCGTTTTACCTGGTGAATTCCAGAAAGTCAGGGAAACCGATGTGCTGGCAGTTAAAGCTTGAATCCATGGTTAAAGAGACAGTCACTTGGCAGTCAGCAGATGTTAAAAGCAGACTCACCTGTCCCACAGGGGTTTCCCACCCGCTTACTAACTCGCTCCAGTTAAATGCAGAAGTAGGTTGGCTCCTGCCAGCTTCCCGACATGCCGGCATTTATTAATGTTTTACCCACCTGTACGCATCCACACCCGCCCACACTGGCAAGTTAAAAATCCCCTACCATGTAAGCGCAGTGGGCACAATCATACTATGTTCAGACTTAAAAGGCTCCTGCTTATCCAAGACCACTGGCATGGAAATGGAGCAGGAAGGAAACAACTGTGTTTTAGTATTAAATGCAATACAAGAATTCATTGTACAGCCACAGAAAGGGGTTGGTGGGTCAGAGCTTCACAGTAAAATCCTCGCTTCTCTCGCATGACCTGCAAATGCTCTTATCCCTATGATCACTGATAAAAATGAACAGCATTTCACAAGAAATAGCAACTCTTCTTACTTGGAAAGCTTTTGTGGAAGGAATCGGATAACTATTAAACAATGAACATATTTCAATTTTTTCCACAGTAAATTGGTAAAAGTCGTCCCACTAATAAAAAAACAAAGTTTAATTCTCCATTTGTCTGGAAATCAACTGGGTACAAACAGCCTGGGAGTCAAAATATATCACAATGCTCTGTGTGCTGACACTCAAGGCTCAGATGGCAGGTTGTTCAACCTTGCCTGTCTTAGAGCAAAGACCAAAGTACGGAAAGTCCTCATCAGGGAACTCGTCTTTGCTGACGATGCTGCATTAACATCCCACACAGAAGAGTGTCTGCAGAGACTCATTGACAGGATTGCGGCTGCCTGCAACGAATTTGGCCTAACCATCAGCCTCAAGAAAACTAACATCATGGGACAGGACGTCTGAAATGCTCCATCCATCAATATCGGCGACCACGCTCTGGAAGTGGTTCAAGAGTTCACCTACCTAGGCTCAACATCACCAGTAACCTGTCTCTCGACGCAGAAATCAACAAGCGCATGGGAAAGGCACCCGCTGCTATGACCAGACTGGCCAAGAGGGTGTGGGAAAATGGCGCACTGACACAGAACACAAAAGTCCGAGTGTATCAAGCCTTTGTCCTCAGTACCTTGCTCTACGGCAGCGACGCCTGGACAACGTGTGTCCCAAAAGCGACATCTCAACTCATTCCATCTTCACTGCCTCCGGAGAATCCTTAGCATCAGGTGGCAGGACCGTATCTCCAATGCAGAAGTCCTCGAGGCGGCCAACATCCCCAGCATATACACTTGAGATGGCTTGGCCATGTGTGCCAAATGGAAGATGGCAGGATCCCCAAGGACGCATTGCACAGCGAACTCGTCACTGGTATCAGTCCCACCGGCTGTCCATGTCTCCGCTTTAAAGACGTCTGCAAATGCGACATGAAGTCCTGTGACATTGACCACAAGTCGTGGGAGTCAGTTACCGGTGATCGCCAGAGGTGGGACTAAAGAGTGGCGAGTCGAAGAGACTTAACAGTTGGCAGGAAAAAAGACAGAAGCACAAGGAGAGGGCCAACTGTGTTACAGCCCCGACAACCAATTTTATCTGCAGCGCCTGTGGAAGAGTCTGTCACTCTAGAATTGGCCTTTATAGCCACTCCAAGCGCAGCTTCACAAACCACTGACCAACTCTAGGCGCTTACCCATTGTCTCTCGAGACAAGGAGGCCAAAGACGACGACTCAAGGCTCAAAACCTTCCATCACTTAACTAAAATGCATTTTTTGTTAGTTTCAGCCAAGGAACGAGATACAGTACCATGAGAGAGATGTGCTTTTCTAAGGGGGATGGTTGATGGGAGAGAGCAAGAAAGAGAATAAGAGAGAGAGAGAGAGAGAGAGAGAGAAAAAATGAGAAAGAGAGACAGAATGAGATAGAGAGAGGGAGAATGAGAGAAAGAGCGTGAGCACACCAGCAAATGAGAGTGACGAGCAAATGAGAGCAAGCGAGCGAATGAGGCAAGGAGGAGGAATTTGCAAGGAAATTAAATATTACATTGCAGGACTGTCCTTAAATTTTTATTCCCTAAAAAATTTGAGAAGAGTTTTTCTTGATGTTGATAACTCAGTGCACAAATGTTATTTTTTCAAATTTCTCTCTTCAACTTTGTATTGAGCATATTGACAGAAACTTAATTTCTGTAGAGAATACATTGAAGAGGTACAACCAGATATCAGAAGTATTGCTCTGGGACAGTGAAGAGAAATAAGTGACGGAGAACCATTACAGCACATCTCTACCCTTTTTTGACCCTAGGTTTCCTGGAGCTCATCTAATGTACATAACTAGGTCCATAATAAGCACAGGTTCAGCATTCCTATCATAAATGAAGCAGGAGAGGCATTCCTGGCCTACTGTTTTATATATGATGTTTGTAAGTGGTGGATGTCCCAGCATAGGGGCCACTTCTGGACCCCGGTGAACTGGAGCGTCAGCAGGGCTATCAGGGCAGGCCAAAGAAGCAGGCATTTTTTTTTGTTAGGCCCCTGCCTCAGATGATCTTAAGGCTTGGAAGGAGGGGAGCAAGGAATGGGCGATATGCCTGTGTTGGGTTGGTGGTTGGGGGGGGGGGGGGGTGGGTGAGGAGGGAGTGTGAGGGGTGGGTGTTGGTGGTGGGAGTTTCTGGATCCTGTTCTCTGACAAGAGTTAGAAGTACTCAACAGGAATGGTGAGGACTGCAGCTGTAAGAGAGTCTCAGAACTGCAGCTCCCTCCCCAATGTTTAGGTGAAAGGTCCAGGCAGGGAGTCAGGCCTCTGCCTGGAGTGTGATCAGATGCTTCCTTCCAGCTTTCCAGCAGGTGTCCATTGAAGAATATCTACTCACTAGTATCCATTAGGTCAAGAATACTTTTTCCCAGGCCAATAGAGAAGTATTGTTTTATTTTTCTTTCAGGGCTCGCTGATTTTCTTTTACTTTTTAAAATAAAAACTCAATTATATTTACATCTCCATACTGCAATAGAAGCAACAAGAGGAATACAATATGGCATTATAAATTAAAATGACCATCCCTGCGTCTGATTACCAAATATTAAATAAGATTGAGAATAAAGAAATTAGAGTATATGGGATCTTTGTCCACTTCCAGTTATTCAAAATCTTATTAAGTTGCCAGTGTAGCACCAGTATCATGCTTGCCTGACAACATTAACTCCATAAACTGCAGTGGAAGCAATGTGATACCTTAATGACTGGTTTGACTAATATATTAATGGGTATTTCCCCATCTCCTTCCTAGTAGGACACCTACACTGCCATCAGTATAGACCTGCCAAATGATACTCATTTGGAGTCACAACAGTTCATTTCAGTTAAAAAATGACCAATTTTGACAATCACTTTAAAAAAAAAAAATTGCTTACATTTGATTGGCAATCACACCACTCTGGCCGATCATATAAACATTAATTTTTCCCACTGCCGATGCCTCTGCCCACATGACGAAAAATGTTTTGCAGATTGCTCCTCACAGCGGGTGCTCGTCATACTGCAACTGTTACTCAAAACGGACTTAAAAAATAATTTCTAAAGGATTCAACATATACAATGATTGAAGACATTTAAACTGTATAGTTTAGCTAATTAGAAGGGAAGCTTTCCAACTTAGGGTGGGATAAAACAAACAGCATTCAATTTGACAGATATGGCAGCCCTGTCACAAAGCAGCATCAACAATAATTCGGAGAAAATTCAAGGAAAGTAAAGAGTATACAAATCTTAAGGATGCATTTTTATAATGCGTTTATTGTTCCTATTGTAAAACAAATCATATGACTTAATAATTTGAAGCAGAATTATTCGAATACTCAGTCTATTGTTTGAATACACATAGGAAAGGTGTTTTTTTATTCATTCATGGAATGTGGGCGTCGCTGGTTAGGCCAGCATTTATTGCCCATCCCTAATTGCCCTTGAGAAATGCTGGAATATGCACAATACTGTGCTGGTTAACAAAGAAGTTGAAAACTTGTTCGAGAAAGAAATCCCTTTTAAAATTAACTTAACATAAGCCTACGCAGAGTCAATGTTAACACAGAAAGCTTTTATCAGGGCAGACCATTGATGCCGATTGTTTGAAATTGGAAACCGGATTCTGATGTGGTTTGAAATACAAAAGTACAGGTAAGTTCAAAAACAAACCTTTTCAGTGTGTTAAAGTGCAATACATTTTAAAAGTTTCCTGGTTTAAAAAGCTATTTACACATACAAGAAGAAACCAAAATACATTTCCACTTGACTAAACTGGAACCAAAAGGAGATTATAAATAAATCATTAAATTGACGAACAGAAAGACATGGCATTTTATATTGCATTTTGAAGATCAAAAGCAGATCCACGAGTTCTTATACTAGCATATGTGGCAAGTCTTTGTTTTTGTCCTACCTGCGAATAGTTTAAAATAATAATTCCAGTATGTTTAACGTTATGCAATAGGACGAGCTCAAACCTCAACACCTTTTGCCTCCTCTTGCAGCAGAAAACATTCTGGGATATTTATTCAAACCTATTAAACCTATTCAAATAATCAGCATCATGGCCTCGGTTTTCTTATGCATCTAGTAATCTGCCAGATTTAAAGTCAGTGGTGACACATTTCTTTCATCGGTAAATACAAAGCTTAGGAACCATCAATTTGAAGCTTGCATTTAGCATTAATAAGGGACTGATTTCTGCAATGTCACAAAAAGCCAATAAAATTCATAACTGGGGTCACACAATAACCACTATTCGGTGAAAACTGGCATGCAATTAAGCTTTTAACCAATTTAGCAAATCTTCAGAACCCCTGCTGCTTCGGACATCAACCTAAATCTCTTGCCAATCTGAACAGCTGTGCAGTGGTCAATGATTTATTAAGATGGTTGTTCCCTCTCCATTTTCACATCAAAATTGTCAGTTAAACAGTATTTCCACCCTTATCATATCATTCTTCTGTCAGCCTCATCGTGCTGGATGTTTAAGGCACAATTTCAAGCTGCAGTCACCAGATCTACATTCTGCTTTAAAATTAGGTTCACTCACTTTTAAAATAATAATCTGCTGTCTTCCAGTGCAGAACACCAGCAGAAACATTTGCAGTATCAGTGCATTCACAAGTTGCTATAAAGTTCCATCTCAGAATGGTTGCAAAGCTCCATTTTTCACTGGCTGACTTTTCTCTACACCAAAAGAATGATGTGCCTTGGTAGCATCTTGGTGATAAACAGACAAATTATCAATCATATAAATTCTTACACAGAGAACATCAGTTAGGGTTCTACTGTTAGAAAGAAACATTGGGCTGAATTTTATCAGCCCCTCGACGCCGTGGGTTGCGGCGCGGACACCAGCAAAATTCTGCGGGGAGAGGCATTTTACCGGCGGCAGGGGGACCTCAGTGCACCCCCGCCCCTCCCGCCAGGCAGCAGGCCCTTCATCTCCATATTAAAATGAACCCTAATGATATTTAAATTAACTTACCTGCAGGCGGTTTTATGTCCCACGTTGATTTTATGGCCTTCGCACGCCTTCGGAACTCTATTCCGAGGCGAGAACCTGGTTGTGAGGAGGGAGGAATAAGATTTTCAGGTGGGAGGGGTGGAGAAGCGAGGAAAACAATTTTGATTGGGTGTGGGGATGGTGGGAAGGGGCTGAAGGGCAAAAGATGGAAGGTTGGGGGGAGGTGAAGTTCGGGTATTTGAAAAAGTCAATTGTTGGTCATTTCAGGCAATGAAATGACCATTGGGGTGGTTGGGGCAGGGCCTATTACTTAATTTTATATTTAATAAAAATTATTACTGATGTCCCTTTTAAAAATTAAAATTAATTCTAAGGGCTTAAAGCCATTTAAAAATGGCACCAGCACCTGCGCAGTGGCACTGGACGCCGTTGCTGGGAATGCAGCGGCCACCCCCTCTACGTCATTAGGGGCGGCCGCTCTGCTCCCTCTATTTAAATGAGCCTCCGCGCATAATATCATGCGGGCTCAGGGTTGGCACATCTGTGCGGGATGCACACCGCCATTAGAGTGCGCCACTGTGAACTGCGCACTCGTAAAATTCAGGCCATTGTATGGACAGTGAGTCAGGGCTTGGCTGTGATACCCTCCATATTGACATAATCCACCAACACTTGAATGGTGGCCAATTGGGCAAGGTACCAGAAAGAGGCCAAAACTTATGAAACTATACTCGAGTGAGATTTAGCACCATCAGGATGGAAGAGAATAAAACTGAAAAAAAAACAGCGCCACCACAGCTTCTACTTCGAATATCATTGAATGAACCTAGGTCAACTCAGTCCTCAAAGTGACTTTGATCCCATTTGGTCTGTTGACTCTTGTCAATAATTAAATTGCTTGAAGGAGCTATCCATATGTACAATGGACACTGAACACACCAAGGACCATTGTGTATTGCTCTGTCACATCTCATGTTACAGAGGAAAACCACAGTCCCAAATAAAAAGATGCTGCATTTGAGTGATGTTGTATTGTTTAAAACTACTTGGTCCCCATGCAACCAGCACAGTAATGTTGCTATATATAAAAATGACTAGCCTCAGCCTTCTTTTGCTAATAAAGTCTTTTAGTCATACTGTTGATTATACTCCACTTAAAAAGCAACCTAATCATCCTATCAAGGCATTTATAAGTAGCAATAATACTTCTAGCATTTCCAATAGACAATGCACAATGTTTTAATATCAAAATCTATAGATGAACGTTTCTGTTTGAACATCTGTCATTACTGCAGAAACAGGTGGTGAAGATGGATAAGGCCAAGGGAAGCTTTATTTACCTTCATGAAAGTCAAATTCCTCAGTGGTAATGATGTCTTCAAATTGGAATCTTTGAAGATTAGCAAAGTTCCTCTGTGCAGTATTTTAACAAAGACATGAGCCTAATTATTTGAAGCAAGGGAATTTCATACGAATCCATCAAATGCTGATATGCTAATATTTGTACAGCCTACTCTCAAGGCAAAATATTCCCAATTACAATGCTCTTTTAAACCAGAAATCAGTAAAAATTATTGTAAAGGTATCATTAATCATCACTGATTTGCGACTTTCACAAGCAGAGGTAGGAGAATTTATAATGGGGAATAGAGAAATGGCAGAGAAGTTAAATGATTACTTTATGTTTGTCTTCACTGAGGAAGATACAAGAAATCTCCCAGAATTAGAGATCCAAGGGTTTAGGGGGAATGAGGAATTGAAGGAAATTAATATTAATAAGAAGGTTGTATTGGAGAAATTAATGGGGCTGAAGGTTGATAAGTGTCCAGGAACCGATATTCTACATCCCAGAGTGTTGAAAGAGGTAGCTATGGAGGTAGTGGATCCATTAACGATCATCTTTCAAAATTCTATAGATTCTGGAATGGTTCCTGCAGATTGGAAGGTCATAAATGCCACCTCACTATTTAAGAAGGGAGGGAGAGAGAAAACAGGGAATTACAGACCCGTTAGCCTTGCATCAGTCAGTGGGAAAATGCTAGACTCTATTTGAAAGGATGTGATAAATGGACACTTGGATAATAATGATCTGATTGGGCATAGTCAACATAGATTTATGAATGGGAAATCATGTTTGACGAACCTGTTGGAGTTTTTTGATGATGTGATTAACAGAATTGATAAAGGGGAGTTGGTGGACGTGATATACTTGGATTTTCATATGGCTTTTGATAAGGTCCCCCAAAGGAGGTTGGTTAGCAAAATTAAAGCACATGGGATAGGAGGTAATATACTGACACAGATTAAGGATTGGTTAACAGGCAGAAAGCAGAGAGTAGGAATAAACGGGTCATTCTCGCATTGGCAGGCTGTAACTAGTGAGGGATCAGTGCTTGGGCCCCAGCTGTTCACAATATATATCAATGATTTGGATATGGGGACCAATAGTATTTCCAAGTTCGCAGATGACACAAAACTAGGTGGGAGTGTGTGTTGTGAGACAGATGCAGAGTGATTTCAAGGGGATTTGGACAGACTTAGTGAGTGGGCAAGAACGTGGCAGATGGAATATAATGTGGAAAAATGTGAGGTTATCCACTTTGGTAGGAGGAATAGATGTGCAGAGTATTTCTTAAATGGTAAGAGATTAGTAAGTGTAGATTTACAAAGGGACTTGGGTGTCCTTGTCAATATGTCACTGAAAGCTAACATGCAGGTGCAGCAAGCAATTAAGAAGGCTAATGGTATGTTAGCCTTTATCGCAAGAGGATTTGAGTACAGGAGTAGTGAAGTCTTGCTTCAATTATATAGAACCTTGGTTCGACTGCACTCGGAGTACTGTGTGCAGTTTTTGGCCCCTTATCTTAGGAAGGATATTATTGGCATAGAGGGAATGCAACAAAGGTTCACCAGACTTGTTCCCGGGATGGCGGGCCTGTTCTATGAAGAGAGATTGGGGAAACTGGGCCTGTATTCTCTAGAGTTTCGAAGAATGAGAGGTGATCTCACTGAAACCTACAAAATACTTAAAAGGGACAGACAGGCTAGATGCAGCCAAGATGTTTCCTCTGGTCGGGGAGTCTAGAACCAGGGGACACAATTTTAAAATAAGGGAGAAGCCACTTAGGACAGAGATGAGGAGAAATTTCTTTACTGAGAGGTTTGTGAATCTTTGGAACTCTCTACCCCAGAGGGCTGTGAAAGCTCAGTCATTGAGTATGTTTAAAGCAGAGATTGACAGATTTCTAAATACAAATGACATCAGGGGATATGAGGATAGTGTGGGGAAAAGGCATTGAAGTGGATGATCAGCCATGATTATATTGAATGGCAGGGCAGGCTCGACGGGCTGAATGGCCTACTTCTACTCCTATGTTCCTAAGGATGGAATGACAGAATATGATCAAAACATTGATCACAGCAATCCAATAATTCTATACAATAAAAAATTGATTCAATCAATTGACAAACTATTGGGTCAAATTATAAATGGACAGTCATATAAGTTAAAAATCCTGGGATGCCAAATAATATATTGAAATGTGACTTGTCATTTCCATTAAAACAGTGGGCCTAATATTATAAGTTATTCTTTCACTTGAACTGCTACTGAACAAAATGGTGTTCTGCAGAATACAGTTACTGTGCATAAATGGCAATTTAATAAAAAAGTTTTATATTTTTTCACATTACTTATTTAAATCATGTAATTTTATATTTTTTGAGTTCTTCAACTTGAGTAAGATGTTGTATTACTATCAATTTTATGTATGTCTAGGCAGATGCTGCAAAAGGCAATGTTGTCAAATCTGTAGATTTAAACCTTGAGGTCCCACTGTCTTTAATCACTGGATTTTATCATATCCTGGACCATAAATTTCTACTTCAGTATGATTCACAGACATACCATTAAATATGACTACATTGAATTGGATTTACTAAAGAACCAATTTATTCATTAGCCTGAATGTTTGTTCGAGATTAGGATGAGAAAATTAGTGCTCATAATGGCGTGTTTCTATGCTGTAAAATCCTATGTAATATAAATTATTACATGTGCAACCCATCTGCTTAATACATTACATTTTCCTTAGTTTATTCGAACTAGTATACTGGTAGATTGCATGTGGTGTTGCCTGACACACAGTTAGCAATTATAATGTTCACATTCTGTCAACACAACACGGCGGAGATAATCACAAGTTGCTTCAAAATTTTAAAACTAATTCTGCTAAAATTCTGTTAAAACTGTCTCTCTGAATTTACGACATCAGACTTATCGAATATACAATCTTGGATAAGCCATAATTTCCTCCAGTTAAACATCTGGAAGACTGAAGCCATTACCTTCAGCCCCTGCCATACCCTCACCATCAACTCCATCCTCCTCCCTAGTCACCATCTCAGGTTGAATCAGGCCACTTTCATCTTGGCACCCTATTTAACCTTGAACTGAGCTTCCAACTCTATTTCCTCTTCATCACAAAGACTGTGGACTTCCACTTCATCTGTCTCCATCTCTACTTCAGCCCTCTGCGGTTGCAACCCTTTTCCATGCCTTTGTAACATTCTCCTGGAAAGCCTCCCATCCTCTACATAACATTAAACTTCAGCTCATTTAACTTCTGCTGTGCATCTTATCCCACAGGAAGTCCTGTTCGCCCATAATTACTGTCCAAACTGAGCTACAGTGGTTCCTTGGCCTCTAATGTTCCAGATGTAAAATTCTCATCCTCATGTTGAAATCCTTCCATGTCCTCTCCTATCCATCTCAGCTTGACTCCTCCAGCATAAAGATCTCTCCAACCACTCCTCCCTCTCCCCCAAGCGCCCCTGGGAATCTCCATTCCTGACTTTTGCCTCTAATGTGTTCCCCATATGCATGCAAACACCAACATATGTATGCACACATTTTCAGTCCAAAAAAAGAATCATACGCATTTTATACAAAAACTGATACATATACATTTCACCTGTGTTACGACCAGGTGAGAAAGGTGTTTACGGGTGTTTTACTGTCTTCACCTGGTCTTATTTTAACAGGGTTTAATTTTAAACACACTGTGTTTTGAGCTCCCCCTTTGGTGAATCCTTGTTCACCACTTTCCAATTATAAGGTAAAGAAATGAGCATAAACAGGCTTTCTTAGGTTTAAAGAAGAAAAGTGAAATTTATTAAAGCTTAAACAAACTCTAATACGGTTAATGCCTAATGATATATGACGTGCCCACGCGAGCATGCACACGCAATACACACATGCAAATAGGGACAGAAAAGAGAAGAAAAATAAAATGGAGAGGTTTGAGGCAATATCAGAAGAGTTTTTTGTTTATTGTGCTTTGAGCTCACTGTCGTCCTTTTCTAAGTAGTCTTGCTTTTTGTTGGGACCCAGTATTCTTCTTAAACCTTGTTTACTACAGGAGACTTTTGTCCCTTGGGGTTTATGTGATGTCAGTGGTTTCAGAAACTGGTGAGAGCAAGATCAGAACAGACAGGAGAGAGGTGTTCTCAGTTCAGGAGAAAACAGCTTTCCAATTTTAAATTCCCTGTTGGAAGTTCAAATTCAAAAAACTCCAACAGTCAGCTAGTCGTGTGACCAAACTGGTCTGACCACTTCTTCTGTGCATTGGGGAAGCAAGGACTGGGTCCCTTGTTCCAACACTGTCTGTTACTATGCAAATGTCTTTCCAGTCAGGGGCTCCAATTGTTTTTAAAGAAAGTGTGCCCAAGTTGGGAGAGCTGTCCCACAGAATAGTCAAGCAACAGCCTGACATAGTCATACTCACTGAATCATATCTTACAGACAATGTCCCAGACACTGCCATCACTATCCCCGGGTATGTCCTGTCACACCAGCAGGACAGACTCAGCAGAGGTGGTGGCACCGCGGTATACAGTAGGGAGGGAGTTGCCCTGGGAGTCCTCAACGTTGATTCCGGATGCCATGAAGTCTCATGGCATCAGGTCAAACATGGGCAAGGAACCATCCTGCTGATTACCACCTACCGCCCTCCCGCAGCTGATGAGTCAGTACTCCTCCATGTTGAACACCGCTTGGAGGAAGCACTGAGTGGGGGCAAGGGCGCAGAATGTACTCTGGTGAGGGACTTCAACATCCATCACCAAGAGTGGCTCGGTAGCACCATTACTGACCGAGCTGGCCAAGTCCCAAAGGACATAGCTGCTAGACTGGGTCTGTGGCAGGTGGTGAGGGAACCAACAAGACGGAAAAACATACTTGACCTCGTCCTCACCAATCTGCCTGCCATAGATGCATCTGTCCAGGACAGTATTGGTAGGAGTGACCACCGCACAGTCCTTGTGGAGACGAAGTCCCGACTTCATATTGAAGATACCCTCCATCGTGTTGTGTGGCACTATCACCGTGCTAAATGGGATAGATTTCAAACAGATCTAGCAATGCAAAACTGGGCATCCATGAGGCGCTGTGGGCCATCAGCAGCAGCAGAATTGTACTCAACCACAATCTGTAACCTCATGGCCCGGCATATCCCCCACCCGACCATTACCATCAAGCCAGGAGACCAACCTTGGTTCAATGAAGAGTGCAGGAGGGCATGCCAGGAGCAGCACCAGGCAGACCTCAAAATGAGGTGTCAACCTGGTGAAGCTACAACCCAGGACTACTTGCGTGCCAAACTGCATAAGCAGCATGCGATAGAGCTAAGCGATCCCATAACCAACGGATCAGATCTAAGCTCTGCAGTCCTGCCACATCCAGCCGTGAATGGTGGTGGACAATTAAACAACCAACTGGAGGAGGTGGCTCCACAAATAGCCCCATCCTCAATGATGGGGGAGCCCAGCACATCAGTGCGAAAGGCAGAAGCATTTGCAACAATCTTCAGCCAGAAGTGCTGAGTTGATGTTGGATTTCGGCCTCCTCCTGAAGTCCCCAGCATCACAGATGCCAGACTTCAGCCAATTCGATTCACTCCGCGTGATATCAAGAAACGACAGAAGGTGGCACTGGATACTGCAAAGGCCATGGACCCTGACAATATTCCGGCAATAGTACTGAAGACCTGTGCTCCAGAACTTGCCGCGCCCCTATCCAAGCTGTTCCTGACAGCATCTACCCGGCAATGTGAAACATTGCCCAGGTATGTCCTGTACACAAAAAACAGGACAAGTCCAACCCAGCCAATTACCGCCCCATCAGTCTGCTTTCAATCATCAGTAAAGTGATGGAAGGTGTCATCAACAGTGGCATCAAGCAGCACTTGCTTAGCAATAACCTGCTCAATGATGCTCAGTTTGGGTTCCGCCAGGGCCACTCAGCTCCTGACCTCATTACAGCCTTAGTTCAAACATGGACAAAAGAGCTGAACTCAAGAGGTGAGGTGAGAGTAATTGCCCTTGACATCAAGGCAGCATTTGCCCGAGTATGGCATCAAGGAGCCCTAGCAAAACTGAAGACAATAGGAATCAGGGGGAAAACTATCCGCTGGTTGGAGTCAAACCTAGCACAAAGGAAGATGGTTGTGGTTGTTGGAGGTCAATCATCTGAGCTCCAGGACATCACTACAGGAGTTCCTCAGGGTAGTGTCCTAGGCCCAACCATCTTCAACTGCTTCATCAATGACCTTCCTTCAATCATTAGGTCAGAAGTGGGAATGTTCGCTGATGATTGCACAATGTTCAGCACCATTCGCAACTCCTCAGATACTGAAGCAGTCAGTGTAGAAATGCAGCAAGACCTGGACAATATCCAGGCTTGGGCTGATAAATGGCAAGTAACATTTGCGTCACACATGTGCCAGGCAATGACCATCTCCAACAAGAGAGAATCTAACCATCTCCCTTGACATTCAATGGCATTACCATCGCTGAATCCCCCACTATCAAGTTTAGAGATACAGCACTGAAACAGGTCCTTCGGCCCACCGAGTCTGTGCCGACCATCAAACACCCATTTTATACTAATCCTACACTAATTCCACATTACTACCACATCCCCACCTGTCTCTATATTTCCCTACCACCTACCTATACTAGGGGCAATTTATAATGGCCAATTAACCTATCAACCAGCAAATCTTTGGCATGTGGGAGGAAACCGGAGCACCCGGAGGAAACCCACGCAGACACAGGGAGAACTTGCAAACTCAACACAGGCAGTTCCCAGAATTGAACCCAGGTCGCTGGAGCTGTGAGGCTGTGGTGCTAACCACTGCGCCACTGTGCCGCCCACAGGATCAACATCCTAGGGGCTACCATTGATCAGAAACTGAACTGGAGTCACCATATAAATACCGTGACTACAAGAGCAGGTGGGAGGCTAAGAATCCTGCGGAAAGTAACTCATCTCCTGACTCCTCAAAGCCTGTCCACCATCTACAAGGCACAAGTCAGGAGTGTGATGGAATACTCTCCACTTGCCTGGATGAGTACAGCTCCAACACTCAAGAAGCTCGACATCATCCAGGACAAAGCAGCCCGCTTGATTGGCACCTCATCCACAAACATTCACTCCTTCCACCATCGATGCACAGTGGCAGCAGTGAGTACCATCTACAAGATGCACTGCAGCAATGCACCAAGGCTCCTTAGACAGCACCTTCCAAACCCGTGCCCTCTACCAACTAGAAGGATAAGGGCAACAAATGCATGGGAACACCACCACCTGCACGTTCCCCTCCAAGTCACACACCATCCTGACTTGGAACTATATCGCCATTCCTTCACTGTCGCTGGGTCAAAATCCTGGAACTCCCTGCCTAACAGCACTGTGGGTATACCTACCCCACGTGGACTGCAGCGGTTCAAGAAGGCAGCTCACCACCACCTTCTCAAGGGCAATTAGGGATGGGCAATAAATGGTGGCCTCGCCACCGACGGCCACATCCCATGAATGAATTAAAAAAAAGTTCTTTCTTCACCAACAATAGTCCAAAATCAATATTCATGTGGCAAAATTAACTTTCCTCATTCTTGGCAGGTGGGGGGCTTGCCTGACACCTGAATAACACTTGGCATCTAGTTTTCCCTTAAAGTAACGTTGAAAAGCTTCAGCTGAAAAACTGCTGGAAACCGAAGTAGAATATTCCACCAGTACATCTGACTGAACGGTATGGATGCATATTGAGAAATTAGAGAGACCGGCATACTAAAACTGCAATTCCAAATTCAGCTCACAGAATCACAGCTCTAGACAAACTCAAACTTTTGGGAGAGGCCTTCATTGAAGACTTTAAGACAGGCATTAAAAGACACAAAAGATAATTCAATGGATGCAGTTAATTCTGCTGCAGTAATTTCTTTACATTGTTTAAAACCTTATTTTAGACATGAATAATACCCAGTTACTGAAAAAAAGCATTTTTTCTCTCAGGAAGCATTTTAAGCAATCTGTGGAAATGCAGTGGCCAGGTTGTGTTAGTGTTAGCACAGCCATCTTGTTTACTGCAGGGTCGCATAAATCTAATGTAATGTCAAGATGTCTGAAGCACTGCTGCGTTGTAGCTGGTACATTGTTAACTATGTCACTAGACTACCCCCTTAGCTATACACATCAAACTTCCTGTTGTATACATGTTTTTGCAATCACAAATTTAGCACAAATATTAAAACATAGGGAAAGTGGTTTAAGTTTAAGGAAATCAAATCTAATAATTGTTGTTTAAAATGTCTAACTTCTCTTCTCTCCCTTTCCCCATTATTCTCTTTTCCACATTCTCACCATTTTTAGTTAAATTCAGTTAAGTCTATCCTGCCTGTTATGTGATGGGCCTTCCACGATTTTACTCCCAAATTTATCATATCCTTTACATGTCAAACATTTAAAAAAATATACATTTGCCTGGATATGAAAATAAATTAATACTAATATACAGATTAAGTCTTAGAAAAATGAAAAAAAAATTGCTCATTTTACATACAAACTCTGGAAAATATATGGCACTGAAAACAGTGCTATTCACAACTGTTGCTGCACGGCTGTGCTTTGTGGGCTGGATGCTGTCTGTTTATCTTTATGGGTTAGAAAATGGCACTCACCCAATATTTACTGTAAATAGATTGATCTGGAAGGCAGCTGTTGAAATCAGTCCTTAGGCTGGTTTCATGTATAAGATGTTCAGTCTTTGGGTTGAGAGAGTGGGCAATACCTCAAACAGAAGCTTCTGTCAGAGGTGTGAGTGATGAAAGTCTTCCAGGAAATAAGTCTGAAGGGACGATGTCCAGAAGCCAATTAGGATCAAACAGAGATAGAACTACCACTATTAGCTGACCTAGATAATCTTCAGTGCAACATTAATTAGGTGCACTAAGTGGCGAAAATGAAACGTCCAGATATTTGTTGGTTCATCTTACTACAGAATATTAATATATATCTAACCAGTAAAAGATGTACATTATTCCATGTTTTACACTGAAATATAAATGACTTTCCAATTAAAATCCAAATGATGATATATGGGCGGCACAGTGGTTAGCACCGCAGCCTCACAACTCCAGCGACCCGGGTTCAGTTCTGGGTACTCTCTGTGCGGAGTTTGCACTTCTCCCTGCGACCGCGTGGGTTTCCGCCGGCTGCTCTGGTTTCCTCCCACAGCCAAGACTTGCAGGTTGGTAGGTAAATTGGCCATTGTAAATTGCCCTTAGTGTAGGTAGGTGGTAGGAGAATGGAGGGAAGGTGGGGATGTGAGAGGGAATATGGGATTAACGTAGGATTAGTATAAATGGGTGGTTGATGGTCAGCATAGACTCAGTGGGTCGAAGGACCTGCTTCAGTGCTATATCTCTCTATGACTCTATTACAATGTTATAACATTGAGACGGGTTACCTAAAAGGCCACTGATTTATGCTTTGCACTGACAGATAGATGCGATTGCAGACTACAGTCTCAAAGCACAAGTAAAAGTCCCATGATATCATGGAATAAAAATAGAATTGGATTTATTTGGACGGCAAAAACAAACACTCTTAATTATAAACCAACAGAGCTGTGAAATAAACAAGTTGACTCTGGTTAATGCACTAAAGTGCTCTTGTCTCCCTAGCGCAACATCCAGAATCTCTGCTGCCACATGCAGACAAATGTTCACTCGACACAAGTAATATGGAAAAAGAAAATGAAAAGATACTCATGTACATTTGCACTAAAAATTACACCAGCCTGCTGCGGGGGCCTGAGAATCAGAGTAACCAACTCAAATTCTTTAAAATCCATTCTTTACTATTCTAAAGGAGGTGCATGTGCACAAATTGTTGAAGGTGGTACGGCAGGTTGAGAAAGTGGTTAAAAAGGCATTTAGGATCCTGAACTTTATAAATAGAGGCATAGAGTACAAAAGCAAATAAGTTATAGAGAGATACAGCACTGAAACAGGCCCTTCGGCCCACCGAGTCCACGCCAACCATAAACCACCCACCTATACTAATCCTACATTAATCCCATATTCCCTCCCACATCCCCACCTTCCCTCAATTCTCCTACCACCTACCGACACTAGGGGCAATTTTACAATGGCCAATTTACCTATCAACCTGCAAGTCTTTGGCTGTGGGTGGAAACCAGAGCACCCGGCGGAAACCCACACGGTCACAGGGAGAACTTGAAAACTTTGCACAGGCAGAATCCATAACCAAACCTGGGTCGCTGGAGTTGTGAGGCTGCGGTAATAACCACTGCGCCACTGTGTCGCCCATTGTGCCACTGACCCTTAATAAAATACTGTTCACCCTTAACTGGAGTATTGTGTCCAATTCTGGGCACCGCACTTCAAGAAAGATGGAAGTTTCGAGAGGGCACAGAAAAGATTTATGAGAATGGTTCCAGGAATGACAGACCTCAGTTACATGGACAGACTGGAGAAGATGGGGTAATTCTCCTTCGAGAAGGGGATGTTGTGAGGAGATTTGATAAAGGTATTCAAAATCATGCCAGGTCCAGACAGAGTCGATAGAAACTATTCCACCTGCTCAGGGCTGGAGAGGAACTTACAGTCGGAGGGGGAGGATCCAGTTGTTGTGGTCCAACGACATAGGCAGGACAAGGAAAGAAGTTCTGCATCGTTAGTATGAGGAACCAGGCACCAAATTAAGAAGCAGAACTTCAAAGGTAACAATCTCTGAATCATTACCTGAGCACGTGCAAATTGGCATAGGGAAAATAAGATTAGATAAATTAATGCGTGGCTCAAAGACTGGTGTGGTAGAAGTGGGTTCTGGTTCTTGGGGCACTGGCACCAGTACTGGGGAAAGTGGTAGCTATACCGTAGGGATGGTCTACACCTGAACTGTGCTGGGGCCGGTGTTCTAGTGAGCCGCATAACTAGGGTAGCAGAGAGGGTATTAGACTGAATAGTGAGGGCAAGGCATCAAAATTGGGAAGATATGGTAAACCAAGGAGTAGAGACAAGGCAAGAAAGAAAGGTATTAATGTGGGAAATGACAAACACTCTGTGAAAGGAAGGGACAGAGTGTACAAATTTAAGAGTAAATCAACAGATAAGGCTAGAGGTTACAAAAATAATAAAAGGACATACTAAAGGCTCTGTATCTGAATGCATGTAGCATTCGAAACAAAACAGATGAACTGAGAGCGCAAATAGAAATAAATAAGTATGATCTGATAGCCATTTCAGAGACATGGCTGCAGGACAACATAGATTGGGACATGAATATTGAAGGGGGTATATGGCATTTAGGAAGGACAGGAAGCTAGGAAAAAGTGGAGAGGTAGCTCTGTTAATTAATAATCGTATTTGCACAATAGAGAAGGATAACCTAAGTTCAGGAGACCAGGATGTAGAAGCAGTTTGCGTAGAGATGAGAAATCATAAAAGCAAGTCGTCACTTGTGGGAGTGGTGTACAGGCCACCTAACATTAACCACACTGTAGATCGGGGTATGAAGGAAGAAATAATGGCAGTTTGTCAGAAAGGTACAGCGATAATTATGGGGGATTTTAACTTGCATATAGACTGGAAAAATCAGATGGGCAGAGGTAGCCTAGATGAGGAGTACATAGAATGTTTTCAGGATAATTTCTTGGAACAATACATTCTGGAGCAAACCAGAGAGCAGGCTATACTAGACCTAGTATTGTGCAACGAGATAGGATTAATTAATGACCTCATAGTTAAAGCGCCCGGAGGTAGCAGCAATCATATGACTGAATTTTACATTCAGTTTGAGGGATAGAAGAGTGGGTCCAAGACCAGTATTTTAAACTTAAATAAGGGCAATTACAAGGGCATGAAAGAAGAGCTAGCTAAAGTGAACTGGAAAATCAGGTTAAGGGATAGGTCAATAGAGATGCAGTGGCAGACATTTATGGGGATATTTCAGAATACACAGAATAGATACATTTCAACGGGAAAGAAAAATTCCAAACGTGGGACCTGCCATCCGTGGTTAACTAAAACAGTTAATGATAATATCAAACTTAAAGAAAAAGCATGTCATTGTGCAAAGCTGGGAGGCAGGTCAGAAGATTGGACAAAATTTAAAAAACAGCAAAGAATAACTAAAAGATTGATAAGGAAGATAAAATTAGACTATGAGAGAAAGGTAGCTAGAAATATAAAGACAGATAGTAAAAGTTTCTAGAGATATTTAAAAAAGAGTTAACAAAGTGAGCGTTGGTCCTATAGAAAGTGAGTTTGGGCAATTAATAATGGATACTAAGGAGATGGCAGATGAATTGAACAAATATTTTGCATCAGTCTTCACTACTGAGGATATAAGTACCATCCCAGTATTAGCTATAAGTCAGGAAATGGAAGGGAGGGGGAACTCAAGAAAATGAATCACCAGGGAAGTGGTACTGAACAAACTGTTGGAGCTGCGAGCTGAGAAGTCCCCAGGCCCTGATGGCCTTCATCCAAGGGTGTTAAAAGAAGTGGCTAGGAAGATAGTTGATGTGTTAGTTGTAATCTTCCAAAATTCCCTAGATTCGGGGAAGGTTCTGTTAGATTGGAAAATAGCGAATGCAACTCCTTTATTCAAAAAGGGAGGGAGACAGAAAGCAGGAAACTACAGGCCAGTCAGCTTACATCTGTCTGAGGAAAAATGCTGGAAGCTATTATTAAAGACGTTACAGTAGGGCATTTAGAAAAATTCAAGGTAATCAGACAGAGTCGACATGGTTTTGTGAAAGGGAAATCATGTTTAACCAATTTATTGGAGTTCTTTGAGGGAGTTACATGTGCTGTGGATAAAGGGGAACCGGTGGATGTATTGTACTTAGATTTCTAGAAGGCATTTGATAAGGTGCCACATCAAAGATCATTGCAGAAAATAAAAGCTCATGGTGTAGGGGGTAACATATTGGCATGGATAGAAAATTGGTTAGCTAACAGGAAACAGAGAGTAGGCATAAATGGGTCATTTTCTGGTCAGCAAGATGTAACAAGTGGTGTGCCACAGGGATCTGTGCTGCGGCTCAACTTTTTACAGTTTATATAAATGACTTAGATGAAGGCACCGAAGGTATGGTGGCTAAATTTGCTGATGACACGAAGATAGGCAGGAAAGTAAGCTGTGAAGAGGACATAAAGGGGCTACAAAGGGATATAGATAGGTTAAGTGAATGGGCAAAGACCTGGCAAAAGGAGTATAATGTGTGAAATTGTCCACTTTGGCAGGAAGAATAAAAAGCAGATCATCTCAATGGTGAGAGACTGCAGAGCTCTGAGATGCAGAGGGATCTGGGTGGCATAGTGCATGAATCGCAAAAGTTAGTATGCAGGTACAGCACATAATTAGGAAAGCTAATAGAATGTTATCGTTTATTATCTCGAGGGGAATTGAATACAAAAGTAGGGAGGTTATGCATCAGCTATACAGGGCATTGGTGAGACCACATCTGGAGTTCTGTGTACACTATTGGTCTCCTTATAAAAGAAGGATGTAAATGCTTTGGAGGCAGTACAGAGAAGGTTTACTAGACTAATACCTAGAATGGGCAGGTTGTCTTATGAGGAAAGGTTGGACAGGCTAGGTTTGTGTCCGCTGGAATTTGGAAGAGTAAGAGGTGACTTGATTGAAACAAACAAGATCCTGAGGGGTCTTGACAGGGTGGATGTGGAAAGGATGTTTCCCCTTGGAGAATCTAGAATTAGGGGTCACTATCTAAAAATAAGGGATCGCCCATTTAAGACAGAGATGAGGAGAAATTCTTTCTGAGGGTCGGGAGTCTTTGGAATTCTCTTCCTCAAAAGGCAGTGGAAGCAGTCTTTGAATATTTTTAAGGCAGAGGTAGATAGATTCTTGATAAGCAAGGGGGTGGAAGGTTATCAGGGGTAGGTGGAAATGTGAAGTAATCAGTTCAGCCATGAACTTATTGACTGGCGGAGCAGGCTCAAAGGGTTGAGTGGGCTACTCCTGCTCCTAATTCACATGTTCGTACATTCCCATTGGCAGAAGGTCGAGAACCAGAGGTCACAGATTTAAAGTGATTGGCAAAATAGCTAAAGGTGACATGAGGAAAAACCTTTTACACAGCAAGGATCGGGATTGCAAGCCAGTAAGGGTGGTGGAGGCAGATTCAATTGTGGCTTTCAAAAGGGAATTGGATAAGCAACTGAAGGGAAAAAAATTGCAGGGCTACAGGGAGAGGGGAAGAGAGTGGAACTAGGTATATCACTCTTGCAGACAGCTGGCACAGACTCATCAGGCCGAATGGCCTCCTATGATTCTATGAAAATCCTTCTTGTGAGGGGATGTCAGTACCTCTCCATTTAAAGTATGAAACTCAGGCCACTTAAGAATTGGAAATAAATTCTTCCATAAATTTTAGTTTTCTTGATCTTATTCCAATAGATTCTTTGAAACATTGAAGTTCACTCTTGGGGGAGGGCAAGGGGAATTTTCAATCCCCAGCATCTGTTCCATTAAAAACCTTGACAGTACAAAAAACACAGCAAGAGCAAAACTGAAAATTAATCTTAAATTTTGCTTTGCTTCACTTTGTATGCACATGCGTCATTAAGTACTGATGCAATGGGAAATGCTTATCTTTTCACTCCAGCAATAAATACTGACTGTGTCTAATTTATAAAACTCAATAAAAGGGTGACTGGCATCATAGTACAGCAGACACAGATGTGACCCATATTAACACGCGATCAAGGTGTCCATGCCTGGTGCACAGAGCACGCCACTGTGCCAGAATACCCAACAAGCACTAAGGGCCTGTTTGCACTCTATGTTTGTTAAGGCCCTGAACTTTATAAATAAAGGCATAGAGATGGACACTGACTGGTAGGCCATTTCAGTGTTGTTAGATTTGAATTCTTAAAGGGGGAGTCTACTTAACAGCTCATGAGATTTGCTGCATATTGACCCAATGATTGTCTGCTTATTTACTAACTTTTTCTTTAAAAAGAATTAACCACTGCAGCAATTCCAAACTTAAAACTGCATCCCAGCTCCCATCAGTGGATGTTTGTCAAGGGAACCCAAATTATTTCGTGCCTCAGAAAAACCTCTGAGGGTTGAGGAGGAAGAGGAGCCCTACAAGTCATCTGCGTTGATATCTTAGGTACTCATACATTGTCACCGATGCATACAGGCTACAGTAATGCTACCAGGACACTGTAGAACAGCATCTGCATATGACAATAATGCATCCTCTGAGCAGGGCTGGCAGCCCTTTAAAAATGGCACCAGAGCCTGAACAGAGACCGCTAACGCCGTTCACGGCATCACCGAGGCTGCCCCCATCATGTGATGGGGGGGTGGGGGTGGAGAATGGATGGCATGCATATTTAAACGAGCCACTGCACTCAAGATCGCGGCAGCGTGGCCATTTTTTTCGCCCAGCGGCTGGAAAATAAAATCCAGCCCAAAGATACTAAAAGTACAATACCAAACGAATCCAACATATGGAATAATGTAATAAAAGAAATACAATCCAGAACTCTTAAAGTTCTTCAACTAAATTACAGTCTCTGAAGGTTTCACATGGGAAATGATTCCTCATGGAGTCCCTAGAGTCATCACATTTAGCAGCATGGTGAGGTACGAACAAGACACTGAAAGGTGACAGTTTTATCGGGTCTTTGATCATCAAACAAGATTTTCTCAACGATTAGGAAATTAAAATGTTCACCATTTAACAACATTTTGGCGGATAAAGCGCGAATAGGGGCCAGGAAGTAACCTAATAATATGTTTTTGCACCTGACCGAAATTAACATTGCCACATAATAGAATCATACAGCACAGGAGGCCAACCATTCGGCCCATTTTGCCTGTGCCAGCTCCCTGAAAGAGCTGCCAATTTGTTTCACTCTCTGCTCTTTCCTCATAGCCCTGAAAACCTATCCTTTATAAATAGGAGTTAATTCCCTTTTGAAAACTACCATTGAATCTGTTTCCATCAGCATTTCAGGCAATATAATGTGCAAAACCCGGGATCACAGGTTACTGGGGCTTCAGCCCGGTTGCATTGTCTGTAGTAGCCATTATAGTGGGTCAGTTTGGGGATACTACAATTTAAAATATAGCACATAAAGACAGTTGGTTCTCTTGTGACGCTATTGCGACCACAATGGACAAAACTTTCGATTTCTGCATGTAACACTGTTGCCAGTCTCCTAACCCATAACAAATCCTAATCACTCAGCACCTAATGTTGACTCACGGAGCGGAACTTTACCACCTTGGTCTCTTATGAAATGGCTGGTCCATTTTCGGGTCCTGAATCCAATCTTTGAGTTCATGAGCCATCTGATTACACTTTGCCAGAGCAAACTAATTAAGAGCCCACCTATGTGCTTCCTGACTTATTAGGAAGGGTGGATGGCATTTTGTCAGAGGAAGGATTTTAGCGCACCAGCACTTGGATTTTTTTTTTTTAGGTTTTTTAAACTGGGAAGGCTGCCCCAAGGTTCCCTACTGTTACCTGTATGTCCAGCTGAGGGACTGCAGCGAGGTGAGCTCTCCCAAGGACCGGGAGAGGAAGACAGCCTCGCCAACCAAGCAGGCGTGGATGGAAGTGGCCAAGGAAAGGAGCAGCAGCAGTGTGTCCCCTCTACTGTGGAGACCGTGTACCAAGAGAATCTCCGACCTCTGGAGGGCATGACAGGCGAGTGACGTAACACTTTCAAGTGACAATCTCCACACTCTTGACTTGCCCAGTATTCTCCTGCACGACATGCCTCAGGTCAACACAACTTGCAGCTCCACTCATTACTCATTCCACAGGCACCTCACATCCCCATCTGAGCAGCCAAAACTCTCACTTGCCCTTAGCCTATTGCCCTCTCACACGCATGCCTCACAGTGACCCTCCATAAATGGTATTCTTCCCTCCTCTGCACACAAGCCATTACAAGTACTCACACCTCCCTGCTTTCTCTCCTTGCAGAAGAGAGCGCATAACTTGACGAGAGGCAGAGATGCGGTAGGGGGTGGGGAGCAGAGGAGTATGGTCTTCCAGTGACGGGCACCTTGCCAGCCACTGGCAATGCATGCCCACCTGGTCCACTGAGAAGGTGGTCTTGTTCCATGAGGATGCAGATATCAGCATCAACCTGCTGTGAGAGCTGAGCCTCCTGAGGCACTGGGACATGTCAAGAGAGCTGACGCTTTGCCTGTAGACCATGTGTTAGGGGTCTTGCCACTTTCCAGTTGCAACTCTGTGTTCATCCCCACTGTCCTGTGGGGAAGCATGTGGATGAGGAGAAGGCAGCTGGTGCTGCTGCTGGTGTTGATGCTGCTGATGCTGGAGCAACTAGCAGCAGTAAGACCCTGCCCTTGACCCTCAGCAGGGGTGGACGGTGGAGTTGCATAAGCTGTCCCTGTGCCGCTCTGAAGGTTGACAGCAGGGTAGTGCAGGGTGAAGTGCCTGCCAAACATTCAGCAATCACCTGTCAAGCAGTGATAGTACTCCCTAACAGAAGGAGTGCTTTGCACAGCAGCCTCTCACCTGGCCATGGCTGGAATTCTTCTGGAGTAACTCAAAGCCTTCACAGTTTGCCCATTTCGCTGAGGAGGTTCTTCCCACTGTGCACTCGCTTTCTCTAACCTGCTGGGTTGGAGACACAGCATAGGACTGCTCTGCTGTTGGGAAAGAGGGAATCCATGTGCAAAATCCCTCTTAATTACCTTAAATACTTCAACTGTCTTGCCGCCTCAGCCACAGGGATTTCTGACCCATTACCAACTCTCCCTGGGAAAGATGGAAGGATGTGGGAACACGTTGAGATGCTGACCTGACGGCATTTTCTGCAATTTTCCCAGTGCCCCCCACCCCCCCCAATCCCCTGCCTGGGATGACTCCAATTAAGAATTCTCATCCGTATGTTCAAGTACCTCAATATTCTTACCACTCACCATCTCCATATCCTTCTCCAGCTCTACAACTTTCTGAGTAATCTGCATTCCTTCAATTCTGGCCTGCTGTGCATCCTCCCTCCCTTCACCTCACCAACAGTAGCAGTGCTTTCAGGCATCTTGG
Organism: Heterodontus francisci; assembly: GCF_036365525.1. NCBI lineage: Eukaryota > Metazoa > Chordata > Chondrichthyes > Heterodontiformes > Heterodontidae > Heterodontus > Heterodontus francisci. The sequence continues at coordinate 91,984,156 of NC_090379.1, read as the reverse complement.
ACTCGTGCTCTAGAATTCCCTCCCTAAGCACGAAACAGGCTGAGGCTCTTTTCTCTAGAAAAAGATGGAGAGATGACCAGATAAAATCTTTAAAATTATGAAGGGGCTTAATTGGGTAGATGTAGAGTAAATCTTTCCATGCAGGGAAGTCCAAAATTAGGGGCCATAAATAGAAGATATTTGCCAATAAATCCAATAAGGAATTGAGAAGAAACCTCTTTACTCAGAGTGGTTACAATGTGAAACCTTCTATCACATGGGGTATTTCAGGTGAATAGCATAGATGCATTTAAGGGGAAGCTGGATAAATATAGGAGGGAGAAAGGAATTGGAGGTTACGTTGATAGGGTGAGATGAAGCAAGATAGGAGGAGGCTCGTGTGAAACATCAGCATTCGCATACACCCATTTGGCTGAATGGCCTGTTTCTGTGCTGTAAATTCTATGTAATTCCGCGTAAACCTCTCCAACTCATCCACCAAAACCTTCCTTAAGACCTACCTCATTGACAAAGCTTATCATCATCCCTGCTAATATCCCCTTCTTTGGCTCGGTGTTAATTTTTGTCTGATTATGATTCTGTGATGTGCCTTGGGACGTTTTCCACATTAAAGATGCTATATATATATATATATATATATATATGTGGTTGTTGTTGTTCATTATCTTACATCACTTCTCCGTTACAGTATTTGGACTTTTGTTTGAATTGATTGACCAAGTGTGACAAAAAAAAAAAATCCCACTTTTCTGACTTAATATCCCAACTGACATGGGTCTTGCGGCAGTCATCAAGGGTAGCATTGTCAGTGGCTTAGATACAGGAGGCTTGCTTCTTCAGACATAGGTGCTGCTTGGCCCAAGAAAAGGAGTACTGAAATCATAATTTTACTGCAGAGAAGGAGGTCGTGTCTGTACCAGTAATAGTTCTCCGAAACAACCATCCACTTAATTTAGTTCCTCTTTAAAAGCATATGGAAAAAGAAAAAATTATGATGGACTCTGCTTCCAACAGTGTTTCTGGTAATGCATTCCCTAAGTAAACAAGCTTCTGTGTATAGAAACTTCTTCAAAACTCTCCCTTTGGTCTTCTTTGTGATGAAGCTAAATATATGCCCTATAATTACCAATTCACTAACAAGTGGAAATATTTTTTTCCTATTATCTATCAAAACCCTGCTGAACACCCCAATCATATTTTCATGTCGCCACTTAAAAAGGAAGAAAAGGTTAAAAAAACTCCAATATTTTTGTCTAAAACCCAATGTTCCACATGAAACTGCTTTAGGCTAGTGCACTGCAATGCTCTGGGGAATTATTCTGACACTTCAAGTGTAACTGCTATGCCTCTCCCACTCACAACTTGCTTCAGCAAGAAAACTCTTTCCATTTGATTCCATCGACTTGTTATAAAATAAGAAAGGCACCAGGACCACAAGTGATATGCACCTCGGCCCATAACTAACCCCAGTCCTTTTTTTTTTACTGTTGCAATATGCCTTTGACAAAATTCAGGGACTGGTGAAAGAGGAAGGGGGAAAGAAAACAGTTAAGCACCCATCAGGATGATGAAATTTTGATGTCCCTTCTTTGCACATGCGTAGAATTAGAAACGCATCTCAGTTTTTTCCAGCTTCATACAATTTTTGGACATTTCAACATCTAGCACGATTATATGTCAGAAACTGCTAGGCAAAAATGAAAAAAAATCAGTGCAGCTATAAAACAAAAACAAAATAACCATGCTTACAACAACCAAGCAACAATAATGGTTTCAACAGGTATGTCTATGTAGGTTTTAGCACATTCAAGGCATTTAGTGTTTGAAGTTGCGTAAAGCCAAATAGTACGGTTTAGTAAAATTATGATAATTTTCATTCATTGTCTCCCCCTTTCACAAGGCCCAATGTTAATAAGTTCATAGCATTTTAATTGCTTAATAATTGCATTTCTTAAAACAAAAAGTATATTGTATAGAACAAAAAACTTGAGAAAATCCCAAATGCAGGAAAATTGTTTTCTTTTTAAAAAAAACTTGCTGTATATAGAACTTCCTCATCTACGCAAGTCAACAGTCCGTGAAGTACCAACATTGAGTAAAATACCAGGCTGTAGATTATTTATAAAGATATAGCACTCATCTGGTCTGAAGCCATGAGAACAGCAGCAAGATCACAGGCTCTTGTTTCCGATTTTACCCTGGCCTTGGTACAAAGTAGATCCGGCCTTTACAGTAGTAAATATTAGTCCTGGGAAAAGGCCAGTATTATTCTTCTCGTTTTACAAAAGCAGCACCAAGATTTATCTTGTGTTTTGTTAAAACGCAGTTTCTATCTAATTTGTGGTGTACCAAATGCAGCTACAACTAATATTAATACCGATAAGACAGGGAGGGTGGTAGTAAAGTAAAAGCAAAACACTGCGGATGTTGGAAATCTGAAATAAAAACAGAAAATGCTGGAAATGCTCAGCAGGTCTGTCAGTATCTGTAGAGAGAGAAACAGTGTTAACCTCTCAGGTCAATGAACGGTCTGTGGTAGGGCACAGGGTGGGAGAAATTAAATGACAATGATGTCATGGAACAAAAGGCAAAGAGAGTGGTAATAGTTGTAGTAAAAGACAAAGCATTTGTCCAGAGACAGTGTTAATGGCAGAATAACGAACTGCTCTGTCTGAAAGCAAAAACATGGAAAGGGTGGTAGTAAAACATGGAAGCAACGTACTTCTCAGCACCTTCAACAATTACCCCTTTACAGAAAAAGAGTTAGCATATTGCAGGATAAATTCCTTCTATAATTGCAACTCGTGGCTTTGACGCTTTGCTGGAACCTAAGTGTCTGGTGAGGAGATGCGGGGTGGGGGGGGGGGGATTATTGTCAGAAGTCAAACTTAATAGGTGCAGATATTTATATTATGCAACCTTTTTCTCATTCAACTTGTAAATTAACTTATAATTGCAGACTAAGACCTACTGCAGTCTTAGTAATACAAAATATTGTATTCCAATTTAAATGAATTAGGCAACGAATTGAGCTATTACTCTTTGGTCTTAACGAACATCCCGAAATGTATTTCCAAAAAGGCGAATGAAGTTGATTCAACAGCAAAAATAAATTTCTAATGTGCAAAGATCTTTTCTCATTTAATTTTTTTTTTAAATTACCTTGATGTTTATAAAGACAACAATTTTGAAAGTCAGAAGATCAATGGCTTTTTATTAACAGATGCTTAAATATTTTGGTCAATTAAATTAGGATTTTCTCAAAACAACCAGTACAAAATTGCAGTAAAGTAGGTCAGCTATACCTGAAAAGTTAGGAATTCCAAGTGAAGAAATGGATCTGGTTTATGCTCTCCAAACAATTGCAAACCTTTCACCAACAGCACTCTCATTTTTAATTATCAAGTAACGGCTACAATAATGAAGGACTCTAGGTTGGCCCATCTATTTCTAAGCATGATGAATTTATTTTCAAGTCTTTGAGGCATTTCGGAGCTCATTTTAATTGAATTACATTTTCTAACATGTGGGGCTGGATTTTACTGGAGGCAGACAGGAATTCGCCACCAACATAAAAGTTGGTGGCAAACCTGCTTCCACCTAGCCCGGAGATCTGTCCTGCATTTTACAGGTCCCCAGGATTTAACTGTCCCGAGGCGAGACTTCCACCCGCTTGAGGGAGGAAGTCCTGCCTCAGTGAGCTGCCAGTCATTCAGTGGGCCGGCAGCTCTTAGTCCCAGCAGCACCACCGGGAGCAGTGGCCACTGCTGGAACTGCAGCCCAGCCAACGACATGGAGCCAGGAGTGAAGGTAAGTTGGGCATGCCTCACCAGAGGGATCGCTTGTGCCCTGGTGATCGTTTGGGGAGAGGGGGGCGTTTTGGGTCCCGGGGGTGGGTTGGGAGACGGGAGCGGCCCTCAAATCGAGCATCCTGTGCCCGACTGTCATGGAACCCTCTCCCCCACCCACCCCCCGCCCCAGCGCGTGGAAAGGCCAGCAGGTACAGCTGGGCGGCCTTTCACATCCCCAGTATTCCATGTGTAAAATAGCCACAGAGGCGGGCGATGGCCCTTAAGTGACTGTTAAGTGACCTCTTAAGGGCCTTGATTGGCCTTGGGCAGGTGGGCCTTTCCCCTTACCCCCAAGCCCACCCGCCTGCCGTAAAGTTGACCGGTGGCAGGAGCAGGACGAGAAGGCCTCCCGCTCAATTTTATGCCGCCTCCATGCCACCATCCGACCTGCTTGGGCGGTGTAAAATTCAGCCCGTGGTTGTTCAACTTGGTAGCGTAACTACAGCATGCAGAAAGCACCATTAAGATGCTCAGATCTTTCAATATAATTGCAAGTCAACATAGAATCATAAGTGAGTACAAGTTAAATGTTATGGAAAAGTAGCCCCACATTTAGAAAAGCTTTTAATTTAATTGGGATTTAAACTTTTTAAAATCAGATTCAATCAGAATTTGGAAACTGTACAATTTTCTCTCTTGGAGAAACTTGCTCATGTTCAAAGCAGAATAGTACTTGTGCACCACTTCAAGCATGTTATTATTTCCAAGTCGCTTTGATGTCACTAACACTGTAGAGTTTCATTCTTGTACCTTTTTTGTGACGGTTAGACAGGGCTTGAAGAAGTCTCTCTTGAAAAAGAAACACTTAAGATAAGCGAAAAAAAGTTTTTTTTTTAAAAAAAAGGATGTACAAGGAGTTCTTTTGTCAAAAATAAATTCACCACAAGGGAACTAATCTACCAACTGGGATCACCATCTTGTCAGGAATTAAAGGATTATGAAGAGAAACATGATGTTTCATCACATTGCCTTGACTAACAGCACACTTTCTGCTACTCCACCAAAAGCACTGAGGAGTCGGGTATGCTGGAAGCGGAGCTGGCTAGGAGACAAGATCTTAACTTTCCGTGCCTGGTCTCAAAGAGACTTTAGTAGTGGCTTCAATAAGGAGACCACGCACCTAGGGCAGAATTTTAACTGCCAAAGTGATGAGTGTTCTGGTGCAGTGGATGGTAGGGGGTCGGGGTTAAAGACTTGAAAAGTGGCGTCAGATTGGAAACCCAACATGATCCCGCCCACTTCCGGGTTTAACCTGGGCAGGTTTGCAGGCGAGCGAGAAACCCCCGTGGAGCGGTCGAGTAAGTAACAAAAATATTTAAATCCCCAATTAACAGAGGATTTAACCCAGATTTCCGGCTTTAACAGTCAGCACACAGGTTTCCCAAGCTGTACGGAATTTGCCAGGTCAACCAAGCGAGAGCACAGTGGGGACTGCGTCTTCAATGAAACAGAAGCCTGGGAAGCTTTTGAACAGTGAGAGGGCCTTCCCTGTGTCAGGGGAGCAGCTAATGCAGCTCTACCATGATGAGTGACAAGAGGAGCAGCACCAACACAACCAACAGCAACTGCCTTCTCCTCTGCCACATGCCACTCCACAAGACAGAGGGGATAGACAGAGATCCAATCAAAGGAGGAGATACCCCCAACACAGGGTCTACAGGCAGAGGATCAATTCTCTTGATGTGTATGAGCACCAGAGTCTCAGGAGGCTCAGGATTTCATGGCAGGTTGTTGCTGATATCTGCAGCCTCCTGGAAAAAAACCTCCTTCCCAGTGGACTAGGTGAGCATGCATTTCCAATGGCTGCCAAGGTGGCTTTAGCAGAGGGTTGTGAGTGTGAGAAATGGATTGTGTGGAGAGGAGGAAGGACAGCATTTCTGTAGGGTCACTGTGAGATGTAATAAAGATAAGGGTGAGTGTCAAGGAAACTTGCTGTGCCAAAGGGGGATTTTTTGAATTAATCGATTGGAAACCTACATTAAACTTTTAATGAAACAGGAAGAGCTGGAATTCTACAAGTTAACTTTTTTTTTGAAAAAAAGGTTGGCAGCCAAGATGGCCACCGCAATTTGCATTTGAACACCAGGCACATTCTAAGGCATCAAAGAGGAGACACATGTCTGATGAGCCTGTACCCAAGACAATGGCTTGCTCCATCGAGTGAACCACAGGGAGATTGTGTTCATTAGCAGGACATTCAAAGCCATCCTGGCACATTAACCTTGAAAGGGCCAACCCTGCCAGGAGTAAAAGTTAACATCCTGAGGCCTAAGGGACTGAAATTCCTAAACTTGAATCTCATTCAAAGGTTCCAGACAATACACTGAGGCAGTCATGTGACCATCTGTCCATATCTGTGAAAGTTGAGAGTTTTCGCTTGGACAAAGCAGACAAACCAGTAACTAATTCTGGGCAGGAGCCAGATCTCTCTCTCTCTCTCTCTCTCTCCAGAAGGCCCAATGGGGGGATGTGAAGCCTAGCTGCTGGTTGCTGAATCCAAGACAAAGATACCAAGGGAAGAAAGCCACCTACAATTCTGCCGCCAAGAAAACACTGAGTCAGGTGGGCCAGCCACAAGAGGGCACATTTACCAGCCAAAGTCTTCAAGATCACAACTTCAGCTGGAAGACAACGGAATCATCCAACCCCACAGACTGTGCATTCATTTTTATTTTTTCTGGACTCTAATCCAACCACAAATCTACCATTCATCACTTGGTATTCTATTTACGTGTATGTGATCCTTGTGTGAATGTGTTGCGTGAATGTGCTGCGTAAATTTTTTTTTGAAGATCGGGTTTAGATTGTTAAGTATAATAAACTCACCTTTTTCTAGTCTAAATGCAAGAAAACTTGTCCGATTGGTTCTTTTACGATCACAACAAAGGTAAAAAGTAAAACGCTTCCTGAACTGGTAAGCACATCCACTGTTTAAAAAAAGGAAAAAACTGTGTTACGGTCAAATAAGAGGCAGGACAAGAGGGGAGCCTGCTGACCCCTCCTCATCTGGTCATAATGGTGAGTGTCACTGTTGGCTATTCAGATGAAGATATGCCTTGAGAGAGAGGATGACTGGAGTTACAAGTTGTATTGGTCTGAAGATAGTTATGCAGGAGAATGCTGGGAAAGTCAGAGTGTGGGGCTGGGCACCTGTAAATGTTATGCCACTCACCCTCCCTGCCCTCCTGAGGTCCTTGAAAGTCTTGAGGCAAAGTATCTAGGTTCGTAGACCACAATCCTGATGTTCACTTTCTTGGCCAATTTCATCCACGCCTGCTTGGTTGGAGAAGTTGGCTTCTTCCTCCCGTCCTTGGGAAACATCACCTCACTTCAGTGCCTCAAATTCCGCAGCAGGACCTCAAAGGATGAGTCAGAGATTTGGGGGCAGCATCACAGGCTCCCTTTCCATATCAGTGGTTGATGAAGCCTCAGGAATCAATGTACAGTTCAGCCATTCCAACCCCTGCCCAGGTCCCTTTAACTAGAAATCCTTCCTTTGACGGATGTGGCACGTCATTCCTCTTGATCTCTGTGATTGGTCGAGAAACCCAAAAGCAGGATGCTAGTGGAATTAAAGAGCCACAGCAAAGCCCACTTCAACTACAAAACGGTTCCAGACCCGCTACTGGGCTCCCCCTGCTGCGTGTGGGTCTGTTCTTTAAAGATTCCATCCCTCAAGTTTCTTGAAGGAAAATACATCCCTTTCAGACAAACTCCTGAGGGTAAATTGTTAAGCCATTTCTAAAAGTACATGCATACTGCTTCCCAGTCCCATCCTCTTGTAGATATTTTAATGCTGCTATACAGCAGAGAATGAATTCAGGAGGATGCGCCTTTTGCGATCATGTCACTTACTACTTCTTTACCCTGCATGCTTTGCAAGCCAAACAGCCAGAATTCAAAGACAGTTGTAAAAAATATGAACACCTGGAAAATGAAATCAAATGGAAATATTTCTTAACACATAGGTATTTTTAGCCCCTATGGGGCTGAAAGTTTTGTTTTTGATATTTTCTTTTTAAAAGTTGAGGTTTGTACTCATCCTTTCATTGCCTACCAGTGGCTACGTCATGAATTTCACACCTCATATCAAAAAAACAAATCATAAGGCAAGGGACCTTACAGTTTTTATGATATTTCTAATACAGAGTAGTGGAAAGTTATAATAATTCATGAACTGAGTGAGAAGTGTTAACAGTGTCAGTTTAAATTTGTGAACATTTTGGCATTCTATTTGTTTATAGGATCATTTGCTATAATCTGGAACAAAACTCACATTCTCCTTCCAGCAAAAAGCAGATCTTGAATAGGAATAGAGGTTATTTTCTAATCTCCCTTTCTTGGCAAAATACAGTCAATTCCTAACCGAAAGGAAAGAAAATTTGCCAACAATCCTTTCCTTCGATAAAATAAGATCCTGCAAGTTAGTGCTGCAGTTGGAATCATTCAATGTCATGAAAACTTTTGTGTGTTATCTTCCAGGCTGCTGGCAGGAAGGCCACATTTAGTGGAGTTCAAATTATTTTGAGGGAGAAGGAAAACCCATTCAGTATTCTCTTTTCCACCAGCAGTAAAGCACATCCATCAGAAATCAGCTGTGGTTACTGAACATTTACTGAAATGAAGAGATGTACTCCACAGCCCCGCTTGTATTTTAAAAGTATACATGTATTACCTTTTTCCAGTGTGATATGTTGCTTTTGTAAATTATCTCTTTTAATCAGGTGATAGTAAAAGTATCAGATTCTTTTACCCTCATCAAGATGACTGGTTGTGTTCCCCATCTCCCTTTCCCTTTCGGCCTATTTTATCAACTGAAATTAGTGGCCAGTTGTCACCAATAAGCACAAGATAATCTAGTTCTAAATAGTTTGCATCTAAACTTGTGGGATATCTGTTAATTTGGGCCAACTGTCATCTAGAGGAAGCAACTTAATATGGAAGTATATTTACTTTTGGAAGTACAAGTTTTAAAAGAAATATGTTGTATTGCTGAATGAGTAATTAAATGTTCTGTTCTACAACGATATCCAAATTTATCTCAGTTAAATAATTATTAATTGAAGCACAGTCCTACTTGACAATTAACCATACTACTTCAAAAAACAACCATTTGCTTTTATTCAAAGAACAATATCTAATTGAATTAGAACATTACAAGATTCAAACTGGAGCTTTGTTATCCCACTACTCCGCTTCGCTCTCAAATAGAATATCCAAATGGATTTTTTCCATTTTATCATTGAGACTCTTTAGTAATCAATATAACAAATATCCTTAAGATTTAAAATGCATTAAATTTCTTGACAGATACTGCAAACATAGAACTGTGCATAAGTTTTTGGCTCAATGGATTACAAGTGATATTTGTTGTGAAAGGTTGCATGCTATGCACAATAAATAAGGTAGCAGCTTGTTCTTACTGCAGTATCTCACACAACAAACATTTTCCTTTCTTTGAGAAAGCATCACAATAGTCAGGAAAGGAATTCAACCTCAACGAGGCAATTCCTTGAATAGAAATATTGCGCAAACAATCCCCCCCAAGGGCCTGTTCTAACAAAGGGCTAAATTTAGTGAGCCTGCCGCAGGTCACGGCGGCTGACCCAAAAGTGGGCACTATCCCCGGTTGTCATGCGTGTGGCCAGCCCACCGTGATTGTGCGGCAGGTGGCCAAATATCATAATGGAGGTCATGAGCTCAATGCAGCAGTGGCAAGGCGAGAAAGGAACGAGGCCCCTGGATTCTTCGCCAGCTCCTCATCCTTCTCTGGTGAGCAGGAAGGTTCAAGTAAGCCTTGAAAGGGAGGAGAAGAGGCTGACTTCCACAGCTGGGGCTCTCTTCAGGTCACTCTGAGTGTGAACAGCAGCTCCTCAGCCCCTCCATGAGCCCAGCTCCTGAAGCTGCAATGCTTATGGAGAGTCCTGCACCTGTGCTACAAGAGCTTCAATGTCCAGTGCTGCCTACTCATCACCCTCCTCCGTGTTCTCCTCGGGAGTGCTTTTCAATCATGTCATCATGCAAGGCCTCTCCCCTCTGCAGTGCTAGATTGTGCAGACCACCACAATAAGCGAGACCCTCGCCAAGGCATACTGTAGGGCTCCACTGGATCGATCCAGGCAACAGGAGCGGCACAGTGGTTAGCACCGCAGCCTCACAGCTCCAGCGACCCGGGTTCAGTTCTCGGTACTGCCTGTGCGAAGTTTGCAAGTTCTCCCTGTGACTGCATGGGTTTCTGCCGGGTGCTCCAGTTTCCTCCCATAGCCAAAGACTTGCAGGTTGATAGGTAAATTGGCCATTATAAATTGCCCCTAGTGTAGGTAGGTGGTAGGAGAATGGTTAGTAGGGAATATGGGATTAATGTAGGATTAGTATAAATGGGTGGTTGTTGGTCGGCACAGAGTCAGTGGGCCGAAGGGCCTGTTTCAGTGCTGTATCTCTTAATAAATAAAAATAAACAGAATCTCATCTTTAGCAGTCCAATGGCCTGCTCGATGGTTGCTTGGGTGGAGCCGTGGCAAGTGTTATGTCTTTCCTCCGCTGCAATGTAAGAGTTTCTCACAGGTGTTAGTAGCCATGTCTTCAATAGGTAGCCTTTGTCCCCGAGAATCCATTCCTGAAGGTGAGCGCCTGAAAATCTGTGACCGAAGTATCTAGGTGTCATGGCTGTTTCCTGGGAAGCAGGCACACACCTGCAGGAAGTGCTTTCCATGGTCATAGACCAGTTGAATGTTGATGGAATGGAAGAACTTCCTGTTGATGAAGGCGGCTGGCTGGTCCGTTGGAGCCTTGATGGCCATGTGTGTGCAATCTATCACACCTTACACCTGGGCAAATCTAGCGATAGCCCCAGATTCGATGGCCCTCTCGGCCTGACTGTCAGGGTCGGTCCGGTAGTGCACATAGTCGCCAGCTCTCTTGAACAGGGCATTGATCACCTCCTTGATGCAGTGATAGGCTGCTTTCTGGGAGACACCATACATGTCCCTGGTGGATCCATGGAATGATCCAGAAGCGTAAAAGTTAAATGCTACTGTGATCTTCAAGGCCACAGGCATAGGGTGACCATCAAATCCAATAGGTCGTAACTCGTCCTGCAGCAGGATGCGTAAGTCAGTGACGGCCTGGCTGGAGAGCCGTAGTCTTCGTTGACAATGCTGCTCGGACATCTGGTGGTAGCTCAGTTGCATCCAGTGCACTCTCTGGTGCAGGTGGGCTCTTCTTGGCATGGCCGGGTGCTGCTGCACTTGTTGTGGAGCTTCATGAGCAGATGCTGGTGCATCCTGGCCTTCCCTCTGGAGGCACTGTATCATGCCATGGGGGTCCAAAAAGACATGGTGTATGAGACCCATGCCAGGTGATCAGAGGGCCTCCAGAGCACTGTCCTTGCAGAGACGACCCTGCCTTGGCAGCTGTCCCTTTGCTATTTTTCCCTGATGGCCCTCAGTGCCCACCCTTGCTGATAGCCAAACCTCTCACCCAACAGTATGGGCACCCGACCCTCTCACCCAACAGTTTGGCCACCTGATAGTCACCCAAAACAAAGCCCCTCCTTGCAGACCACCCGAGACCCAGCACCCACCTGCAGACCACCCGACACACAACTCACCCGGTATTGGCACCCGAGCTCCTGCTCACCTGGCAATGGCACCCAAGACTCAGCCCACCTTTGCACAGCACACAGCACTGCAGGCCGACAATCGCCTCCGCTCCTCCCCATCTTCCCCTATCCAATGCTGGTCATGGCTGCCTACCTGTCACGGGCCTCGGTGCCACCAGCTTTCAACAGCCAGGGATCCCAAGGCATATGAGGGCTGCTCATTGTTCACTTAATTCCGAGCCCCCCATTGAATCACTTACAATTACATGCTTATGTATTATAACTATAAATTTCTACAATTTAAATTGCTATTACGTTGCATCAACGCCACCTTGGTGCTTTCCCGCCACTGACTAAATCCAGAACTAATATCACTATTTCGGATTTCCAGGTAGACATGAGCTATTCTCTGGCCCCTCACACCTCCATTCCCACTCCAAACTACCACATTAAATTCAGCCCAAAGTTTGCACTATTAAGCGAAACACTGAGAAATTCAATAAAACTTGTAGCGTTTGATTGGCAATCCAGTCATGTATTTATTTGCACGCTGGGTTCCCAAGTCCCAGCCTCCAGCTGGCATCACTGGCCAATTCATAGCAGGTCAACAGTATATTAGCAAAAATGCTGCATCTCTTAGAGGGTGAAAAATTGCTGCTCATTACAAACATGCCTCTGATTGGCTCATCAAACATAGAACTGAGCATGTTGGCAGGCAGTCTATAAAGAAAAAAATCATTTATCAAGTCTGTTCAAAAGATGTTTATCATAATCCTCAGGAATTTTATTCTGCTATGTTATGCTAGATTACCTATTGCAGAGTTCATCAATTTTTATAAGACCGAGAAAGTGAAAGACTTCGTTAGAGAGCCCAAGATAAGAATTTTCATGCCTTTTCCCCAACTGTGAATAAACAATCTGAATAATATAAAGATTAAAACATATTATACCCAATTATAACTTCCATTTCATTAAATGTGTATATGTGTATACATATGCATATCAACATTGGATAATACAGAAACCCAAGGAAATTCAATTTCACTACACCAAACTCCAATGGAATAAATAAAAACAAGAAATGCTGGAAATACTCAGCACGTCTGGCAGCATCTGTGCAGAGAGAAGCAAAGTTAACGTTTCAGGTCAGAGACCCTTCTTCAGAATTGACAAATATTAGAAATGTCAAAGGTTTTAAGCAAGTAAAGTGGGGGTGTTTGGCACCTACCTTGAAGAATACTATAATGGAGCTGGATCCATAGATTACCGACCTACCTTGCTCATTCATTTCTTCATTCTTCATGCAACATTAAAAATTCTTCCCAAGCAGTACATCGCCAGAAGAGAGAGATAGGCAATATCTGAAACAGTGGCCAGTTAAACTGTGCTCTTTTTTGCAACCAATTACAAAAACAACATTTGGTAAAAAGAAATATCACTCTGATTTGCTTTATTGCCAACACTCTAATGCAACAGGTTTAATACTAGCCTATATTGTAGGTTCATATTACTGCATAACACCACAAACTTCAATACTTAGAAGTTCCTGCTATTATATTAGAAGGAACTGCCCCTGCCACATGAATACATGATTGACCAATAACCATTTTTAATTGGCTTATAGGCTTCTCCCAAGTTCTATTCTGTGAAATAAGTACAGTACATTTTTCAAACACTACTTACTCTATCTACAGAATAGTAATAGCAGCTTATACTAAGCACCAAGACTGTCATTTTCAGCAGCCTAACATCATCTTTGCACAGGGATCACAAACCTCTCCTCACACCCACATTTTGTGAGTATCAAATCATTTGTACTCTGTGGTTGCCAAGAGTTGAGCTGCCAGTCATTCTGAAGAAGTGGTCAAATGTTAAGTATTGACAAAAAGTCATTGTTTGTTTATGAATTTGACTACAGTGGTGGAGTCTGTCCATAGAAAAAAAAACTTGTATTTATGGAAGGAAATACTGTAAAGCTAGCAAGACTACAGTTAACTTGAATCTGTTTAGGTAGAATAGTTAGTGGCATGTGCCCAAATACACCAGGCTAACTGCTTTCCAGATATACTCAGAGATGCAGGACAACAAATGGATAGCAGGATCTGGTGCAGGTATTCTCAGCAAGGTTTGCATAGTGACAACTGTAAAGAAAAACGTGCCAGAATGCTGCAGTGATAGATTTGAGTGTAATCATGTAGACTGGCAATGGATTTTGGCTGGCTCTGGATACCCAGAAAGTTATCCTCCAGCAAACAAACAAATTCTGGGGCAGTCTGAACCTTAGATCCTATTAAAAAAGATGCCCTGGGAAGGTTTCATTTGGGATTTTTCCTTGTTCGCTAGTAGACTCCATCTACTAGCAGCACAGTGGCGCAGTGGTTAGCACCGCAGCCTCACAGCTCCAGGGACCCGGGTTAAATTCTGGGTACTGCCTGTGTGGAGTTTGCAAGTTCTCCCTGTGTCTGGGTGGGTTTCCTCCGGGTGCTCCGGTTTCCTCCCACATGCCAAAGACTTGCAGGTTGATAGGTTAATTGGCCATTATAAATTGCCCCTTGTATAGGTAGGTGGTAGGGAAATATAGGGACAGGTGGGGATGTGGTAGGGATATGGAATTAGTGTAGGATTAGTATAAATGGGTGGTTGATGGTCGGCACAGACTCGGTGGGCCGAAGGGCCTGTTTCAGTGCTGTATCTCTAAATAAAATAAAATAAAAAAATTAAATTATGAAAGAGACAGCTGTTTGATAACTCTCACTGTTGTTTCATGAAAATATGCTTTCATCAAATGCCCTTTGGTACTTTTACCAGATTTGAGACTAAGCCAAATGAGAGTACTCTGCACTGGCAGAACGCGTCACCATCTGGAATCTTTGAAGTTCTCTTTGGCTCACCCAACTAGATATACGGAAGTATGCATCTCCCAGGTTAATGACACCTAGCCTGTATCCGTAGTACATTAGCTTAATGATTATGTGACACATCTTTCTGGTGTCCAGGACAGACCAGAAAATCCTCTTAAAGGAGTCATTTTTGTTATGGAAATCAAATCTCTCTCTTCTGGCTTCATGATAGCATTGCAATTTTTCAAGAGGACTAGAAAACGTTCACGCTTCATATTATACAATGTAGGTCAGGGTTTGACCCTTTTAAGCTTGTCCTGCAAATCTAATGTATAACTTCTTTGACTTATGTACAGCTAAGGTGTTACGTCTGAGGACTCTCAGAACATTGTGACATAGAGGTCGGTTGGTAACAGTATCCGTTAAGCTTTCTTTCCTGATCCAGGTACCCTAACAAGTGGCTGGCTGCCAGATCCAATGACCGCAGTATTAATTGCTTAGCTGGTGACCTTCCTGACTCCATTCCCCTATCCTGAAACAATGGAGGGTTGTGCGCCGATGCCTTCCTGAAGCATTTTTAAACAGGCTATGTACAGTACAATGAATGTACTGTGAGTTATTGCAATTAAAGTCACATAGAATTTTACAGCAGAGGAACAAGCCATTTGACCCAACAAATTTATGCTTCAAATGAGTCTCCTTCTATCTACTTCATCTTACCCTATCAGCATATCCTAGTATTCCTTTCTTCCTCATGCACTGACCTAACTTCATCTTAAATTCTTCTATGCTGTTTGACTAACCCACTCCATGTTGCAAATTCCACATTCCCACTCTAAGGTCAGCCATGAACTGTGGGTAGCACACTCATCTGAGAATCAGAAGGTCATGGATTCCACGGCAGAGAATTAAACACAAAAATATAAGCTAACTCTCCAGTGCAGTACTGAGGGAATGCTGCACTGTCAGAGGTACTGTCTTTCGGATGCAACGTTAAACCGAGGCCCCATCTGCTCTGTCAGGTGGGCATAAAAGATGCCTTGGCATCTTTCGAAGAGGAGCATGGGAGTTAGCCGCAATGTCCTGGCCAATATTTATCCCTCAAAGCAACATCACTAAAAAAAAAAGTCATTATTACATTGCTGTTTGTGGGAGCTTGCTATATGCAAATTGACTGCAGTGTTTCCTACACTTCAACAATGACTACACTTCAAAAAAAAGTACTTCATTGACTGTAAATTGCTTTGGGATGTCCCGAGGATGTGAAAGGCACTATAAAGTCATAGAGTTATAGAGCACAGAAACAGGCCCTTCGGCCCATCATGTCTGTGCCGGCCATCAAGCACCTATCTATTCTAATCCCATTTTCCAGCACTTAGCCCGTAGCCTTGTATGCTATGGCATTTTAAGTACTCTTCTAAATACTACGTAAATACAAATATATCTCTTTACTTGTTTGATTAATTTGATAGCATCTCAATTTTGCCATTTATTGGTTTAATGATTGTTTGCAAAACCCCAAGGTCAGACCCACTTGAATAACAATCCACTGCATATTTTACTGGAGACAGGCTTTTCTTTGTATTTAGACATTAGCACGTGCTTATCCAATGACAGGAGGTGTTAGTCCCACCGATGCAGGCTTGCACCCTAAGGAAACCTTGCTTCATACATCACACCTAAAACATATCCGAAGAAGGGTCACTGACCCGAAACGTTAACTCTGCTTCTCTTTCCACAGATGCTGCCAGACCTGCTGAGTGGTTCCAGCATTTCTTGTTTTTATTTCAGATTTCCAGCATCCGCAGTATTTTGCTTTTATTAAAACATATCCTTCTCGTTGTTCACTAGTTTTTTCACATGGCCAAGAAAGAAGAAAGCTTGTAGGCAAAGTTTGTAACTCTCCCAGACTCAGCTATAGAGTTCCTATTTTTGCTTTCTATCAGTTATTATGCAAAACCATTGGACTCCTCTCCATTGCAATGCTACATTTTTGTAGGTGTGGTTGATGTACTTGAGTTGGATACAGCAATTGCAGTGATCTGGCCGTGTGTATCTACAAGTGTCAGTCATGTCACAATCCTGGCCTCAACAGCTAAATTGAAGAAAAAACACAATGAACAAAGTTACAGTCCCATGGTGGTTTCAAATAAAGTAAGAACTTAAATTTAGATAGTGCCTTTCAGGACCTCAGAATCGTCTAATGACAGGAGGTGTTAGTCCCACCGATGCAGGCTTGCACCCTAATTGTACAGTCAAATTATGGTTAATTTTTGAATTGCCAGTGTAGTCAATTTATGACATCGGTACAATTTATGGCATTTCCTTTTGTCTGCATAAACTATACCTTTTCTTTTGAAATGCAGCAAACTTTTGAATGTGCAAATTTTAAGTATACAATAAATAATCTGATCACATTTCACAGGTGAAATACAATCTGCAATCAAATTGATTATTTTGAAAGTGGAGCACCACTGGGCATAAAATGCAAATACATTACATTTGGCTTGATAGCAGCACTTAAAATGTTAACTGGACATTTTCATAGAAATGTCTGGAATGTACCCATAAAATGTACCACTGAAAAATATATAGGGTTTCTCGTAGATTCAGTGTGGTGAATAAAATTGCATTTGTTGATTCTTTTACTGAAGTTAAGGAAGCCATTTTCGATAAGTTTAATAAGTGCAGATGTCCAATAAAAGGAAAAACATATTTTGAATTTTGTTTCACTTGACATTGATTTAGGGAACAGAGCAGGAGGAACCTTTAGCCTTGCAGATAGTTGCGAGGCTGTGGAATGCACCTGTTACAAAAGCATGTCAACATTTAAGAATAGGTTATATAGGAGGTTCAAGGAAAGGGGGCAAGGGAGGTATTGGAGTATGGGAACAGAGTGGTTACTTGGGATTAGGACGATTTTTGTGGAGGATATATACCAACAGACTGGTTGGGCTGAATGACCAATTGCATGCGGTAATTGCTATGGCATATTATTCGCCCCCCACCATCATAAAATTAAACTAGTTCCAACAAATGAAATTTGACTATAAATAAGTCACATGTATAGGTTTACCAGCAGTTAATTCGTAGCCAGGAGATTTATAGCCACTGCTGTAATTACTTCTTAAATATTTCCCAGCTTTCTCATATACCTCTGCCACCTGACATTTACCCAATCTTCTGTTTCCCATTCTCCACTTATATCTTGTGTTACGACCCAGTGAAAAAGGGGTCTAGGGTTCCCTCTTAGCTTTCACCCGGTCTTACCGTAACAGGGTTTAATTTAAACACACTGTTTTTTTTAACCTGCCCCTTAGTGAATCCTTGTTCAATAACTTCCAATTATAAGACAAAGAAACTAGCCAAACAGATTTTTTTAGGTTTAAAGAAAAAAGGTTGAACTTTACTAAGCAAACTCTAATTTGGTTAACACCTACGGATGCGCGACATGCCCATGCTAGCATGCATACGCAATACATACATGCAGATAGAGACAGAAAAGAGCAAAAGAAGTAAAGTGGAAACGTTTGAGGCAATATCTGAAGATGGCTTTGGATACTGTTCTTTGAGCTCGCTGTAAAGTCCTTGATTGTAGGTAGGTCTTGCTTTTCGTTGGGCCCCAGTATTCTTCTTAAACCTTGTTCAATGTAGAAGACTTTTCTCTCTAGAAGTTCATGTGTCCTCAGTGGGTCCAAAGGCTTGTGAGAAAGAGATGGGAGCGGACAGGAGAGGTCTTCTCAGCCCAACAATCTCAGCAAACAGTCTTTTCAGTTCAAAGAATCTGTGGCTAGTTCAAAACACCCTGGACAAGTCAGTTAATCATGTGACCAGCTGGTTTAACCAGTCCTGTCTTTCGTGGATTGTATCACCTTAGCAGTCTCTGGAATGCTCTTCCTTACACCTTCAATGTCTGGTGATCAAAACCCATTGTGGGTTGAATGTGTCAGGGAATGGTCCTTTTGTCTCCACAAGCACCGTCTATTAGTATGCAATTTTTTTTTCCAGCCATGGCTGATCTGTTTAACAAATCATTTCCTCTCTCCAGCAACAATTTAAAATCAATGTTCATATGACAAAATTAATATGCCTCATTTTTGGTAGATGGGGGGCTAGCATGACACCTCCACACCCGGCGAAATGAAATGCGATTTGAGAAAAGCGCATTTCATTAAAAATGGTTGAGAGAGAAAATATAAGATACAGGAAAAAAACATGTATCTCTCTCTCTCTCATACATTCATAAATCCTAAAACGGATAACAGCCTGTCTTTTCTTGGTGCCGGCGCTGTTTCAACTACCCCTTTTTTGGCATCCCAATAAACATGTGGTTCTTTGGGGAGGTTTTCCTTCAGTTTGCCCATTTTCGTGATTGCCTAGGGACTTTGTTCCTACTGAGATCGGCAAAGGGTGAGGTGGGGGGGGAAAGGGGGGGTTAGATTGAATTAGCCTTAAGTTGGAATTTTTTTCCTCAGGAGAGAGTCAGTAGTGGGCGGGTCTGTGCTGAACTCTCTTTCAGTGCTTTGCTGAGTCATGCAAAGGCTTTTGACTTCAATGGATGGGTGGTTCTCTTTTTTTCCAGACTGTGGGGGAGGAGTCTTTGCTAATCTCCCGTTTGTCCCATAGGACACTCCTGCCTGCAGGTATTTGTGCAGACCCTACTGCACTCGCCTGTGGCACTTTGACTAATCGAGTCATCACCCTCACAGTTTCACTGCCTCCTAGAGGTCCTTCTTTGTCTCTGCAGGTTCCTGTAAATGCTGTTAGCAACTCTGGTGGTGTGCTTCTAGTGTCTGCATTTACATACGAGGATGTGGGGTCTAACGTTTCAAATTTTTCGGGGTTGGCTGACCAGACTGTAGGGGTTTTCATCCGGGATTCCTCCCGGGCTTACTTTAACCTGCCCTCTTGGTCGCTTTTTCCCCTTCCCTTTCTAACCTTTTGCCAGCCTTGTGCCTGCTTGTCTCCTTTTGTTCTCGGCGGGGTTCGCTTACAGTTCACCAGCCCTCTGCTGGAGGGTCCTCCTGACAGGACTTGGGGTGTAGGTTTCACTGTAGGTTAGGGTTTCCCCTCAACCAGGCATATGTGGTAATTCCTGCAGCACTCCACCACATCTTAGTGGAGTTTTGGCCAGTCAAACTGCTGGCTTATGCAGGCTTTGTTCTTTCGTATACTGGCATGTACAGCCACTGTAGTCTCGTGGGCCCTTCTTAATATTTCTCTCCAGTATCTCTGCAGCACCACTCACTGGTGAACTACTGTCCGCTCCTTGCTCTCAGATCTGTGAGGAGAACTCTGTTTCCTCATCAGTACCTCATTTTTAAAATAGTAGCAATCAGAGACTCCCTCTGCTTCATTTTCAGATTGGGCAGTCTGTGCTAACTCTCACAATACTGGGTCAGCTCGCTGAGCCTCAGCTAGGGAAAATTTATTTAATTCATTCCCTGGGTCTTCTAACTTTCCAAAGAAAGTCTCGGACAGGTAGACCTCATAGTCATCTGCCTGCAGTACCAATTCAGTCTCCTCTCGGGGAGCTGGTTTGAGCATGGCCTCACTCATTATACATTCAGGGAGACTGCAGGATACCATCTCCTGCCACTGACCTGTCTCTCTGACCTCCTGCAGTCTTTCTTTCACTACTGGGCGGGGGGGGGGGTCTACCACCTTCACTCCCGCCAGATCATTACCGAGGAGCAGGTCAACCCCGTCCCCCCTGTCCATAGGCAAACTAGGGACAATCCCTACAGTCACTGGTCCCAAAGCGAGATCGCACTTCAGGTGCACCCGGTGTACAGGTAAAGGCATACACCACCCTCCAATAACATTCACCACCATTCTGGTGTTCACTGCACTCTTTGGGGGTAAGGTCAGGCTTTTTCCCAGTAAAAGGGATCTAGTGGCCCCTGTCCCTGAGAATTACTATGAGCTTGCTTGCCCCACTCGAGGGGTATGGAGCTACTTTCCCTTCAAACACAAAACCTGATAGCCTTCAGGAATCCTATTACTTTTTCCCCATACCTGCAGTAGTAAACTTCTGGGTTGCACTCTTACCGCAGTTAAAGCTACAGCTTGCTCTGCTGTGCTTTCCATCAGGGTTCCTTCTTCACTGAGCAGATGTGCATTGATTAACCCTACAGGTTTTCCCTTTCCCAGCAGTCAGCCTTTAGATTACCTGCCTTATTACAATGGAAGCACACAAGTCTCCAGGTTTCACTGCTGCTCACAGCATCTTGCTTTTTGGCTGGAGTAGGACCCCCTGCGTCTCCTTTTCTTTTTCTCCCAGGACTGCTTGGGCTCCTATCACCTGCCCACTCTTTTTTTTATAAAAGATTTGTGGGGGTGATTAGGAAAGGTTCTCTCCTGGGAAGCCGACTTATAAATTAAAGCAAACTCATCGGTCAGAACAGCTGCTTGTCAGGCTCTCTGAACCCGCTGCTCCTCTACATGGGTCCTTATGGTGAGTGGGAGAGAGTGTTTAAATTCTTCTAACAGAATTACTTCTCTGAGAATCTCATAGCTGAGCTGTACTTTAAAAGCCCTCAACCACTGGTCAAAAACCAGCTATTTACTTCTTTCAAACTCCAGATAAGTTTGATTAGCTTACTTCTTGAGGATTCTAAACCTTTGCAGATAGGCTTTGGGTACTAATTCATATGCCCTGAGGATAGCATTTTTTGTCAGTTCATAATTTGATGAACTCTCATCTGGCAGCAGGGAATAAACCTCTGGGCTTTTCTGGTTAGCTTGCTTTGTAATAAGAGGGGCCAGGTCTCAGCTGGCCATTTTAGCGGCCTTGCCAGTTTCTTAAGGGACACAAAAAACGCTTCCACATGTCGCTTATTGAATTTTGGGATTAGCTGAGATAGTTTTAATAATTCTGTACCCAACGCTGAATTACGCTCCTCCATATTGGCCACGCTTTCCCTGGGGTTACTCTGTCGCCCCCTAGTTAACTCAAGCTGTTTCAGCTCTCTCTCTTCGCATTCTTTCTGGAAGGTTCTTTCTCTTTCTCTCTCCTCCCTCTCTTTGTCTTCATGTTCCTTCTGGAAGACTCCTTCTGTCTCGCTCTCCTGTCTCGCTCTTTCTTTCCCCTCTAATTCAAGTTTCCTCTGTTCCAATTGTAGCTTTGCTAGCAATACCCTGTCAGGGTCTACTTCTAACCCTGCTTCTGTTTCTTCAGATTCAAGGGAAAAATGGTTGGCCACTAGCCTTAGGAGTTCAGACTTCCTAGCCATGCCACATACAGTGATCCCACACTGCTCAGCCATTTTCCTCAACTCCTCCATAGACAGTGCTTTTAACATATCCCAAGTTACTTCACCCTGGCATGGGGAGCTACTAGCTTCAGTTGCAGACATGTTAGTATTCAAGCACACACAACCAGAAGAAAACATGTTTTGAAATCTTGCACTATTTTGATTGGGGACAATTTGGCTTCCCACTTCCAAGTTTTCTAGTTTGTCTGTGGGTAAAATCCAGGATGGTAGCCCCCAAATTTCTGTTATGACTAGGTGAGCAAGGGGTCGAGGGTTCCCTCTTAGCCTTCACCTGGTCTTACCGTAACTGGGTCTTATTTTTAACACCATTTTTTTTGGCTCCCCCTCAGTGAATCCTTGTTCACTGCTTTCAACTGTAAGACAAAGAAACCAGCCAAACAGGGTTTCTTAGGTTTAAAGAAAAAAGGTTGAACTTTATTAAACTTAAACTCTAATTCAGTTAATGCCTCCGAATATGCCCACACTAGCATGCATATGTGATACACACATGCAGATAGAGACAGAAAAGAGAAGAAATAAAGTGGAAAAGTTTGAGGCAATATTTATTTATTTATTTATAGATACAGCACTGAAACAGGCCCTTCGGCCCACCGAGTCTGTGCTGACCAAGAACCACCCATTTATACTAACCCTACAGTAATCCCATATTCCCTACCACCTACCTACACTAGAGGCAATTTCCAATGGCCAATTTACCTATCACCTGCAAGTCTTTGGCAGTGGGAGGAAACTGGAGCACCCGGCGAAAACCCACGTGGTCACAGGGAGAACTTGCAAATTCCGCACAGGCAGTACCCAGAATTGAACCCGGGTCCCTGGAGCTATGAGGCTGCGGTGCTAACCACTGCGCCACTATGCCGCCTGAAGATGGTTTTGGTTACTGTTCTTCGAGCTCACTTTGGAGTCCTTGATTGTAGGTAGATCTTGCCTTTCGTTGGGGCCCAGTATTCTTCTTAAACCTTGTTTGATGTAGGAGACTTTTCTCTCGAGGTTCACGTCTTCAATGGATGTGGAGTTCCACGAGAAAAAGATGGGAGCAGACAGAAGAGGTCTTCTCAGTCCTGGAGCAAACAGTCTTCCCAAGTTCAAACACTCGGTGGCTAGTTCAAAAAAAACCCTGGACAAGCCAGTTAGTCATATGACCAGCTGGTTTACCAGTCCTGGCTTTTTGTATCACCTTAGCAGTCTCTGGAATGCTCTTCCTTATACCTTCAATGTCTGGTGATCAAAATCCATTGTGGGTAGAATATGTCAGAGAATGGTCCTTTTGTCTCCACAAGCACTGTCTGTTAGTATGCAAATGTTTTTTTCCAGCCATAGTTGATCTGGTTAACAAGTAATTTCCCTGCTCCAGCAACAGTTTAAAATCAATGTTCATATGACAAAATTAATATGCCTCATTCTTGGCAGATGGAGGTCTACCATGACACTTAGCTTGTCCTCTCACCTTTCCCTTCTGTCTCTCTCTTCTAGTTTGTCCCATCATACACACCACTATTTTAAATAGTTCTCCATTGTTCATGATGCAGTTCTAGTGTCGCTCAAACTTCTGACGGACAGAATAGTTCCATTAAACTAGTTGTTACAAAAGGTTGCATTTTTTAATTTTTTACAAAGAAAATAGCATTTTCTTGATTTTTTTTCCCATTAAGTAACAAGCTTCACAATGGTACAAACAATGTACATCTAAGAAAAGTGGGACTTGTGGAAATTTCGTGACATTTGACACATTCACCTTTCGCATGGAAGTTAGGCATTTATATAGCATCTTTGATGTAGTAAAACTTTCCAAGGCGCTTTATAGGAGTGTAATTTGACAATGATTGACAGTGAGCTGAAGGAGGAGATATTAGGACAACATGGTCAAACAGGTAGGTTTTAGAGAGCATCTTAAAGAAGGATAGTGAGGCGGAGAGGTTTAGGGAGGGAATTCCAAAGCTTAGGACCTAGACAGCTTAAGGCACATCCACTTATTTATTGTGGTTGCACACCATGATGGTCTTTCTCCTGATGTGCACCAAGTTGATAAAGTAAAACTTCAGGACATGATGCAACATATCCCTTTGACGAAAGACATCTTATGTAAATTCTACTACAAACAGAAATTTCTGGAACCTACCTAAAATGCAAGGTGGAACGCAATGTCCCATTTAGGTTTTCATAAACTTACAAAAACAAACAAATCTGCGGTTTTGGCAGGTGTACGCTTGTTTTTGAAATAGGTCATTGACTGCTGGGCTATATCCAGAGGGGAAGCAAACATTTGGTCAGAAACTTTTTTTTATTGCTTAAACAGGGAAGTAGAGTTCAACAAATTGCTCCATGATCTATGAACATAGGGGAAAATACAACTGGTCCAGTAAACCCACCTCATTTAGACATGATATAGCTTCTGTGCACAATTACCCAACTCTCCTTCCCTCATGCCGGCGCCACACAGCAACCACCCCCCCAACGGCTGTTGGGTAAACACCTGAGCGAGGCAAAATAAAATTAGGCCAATTGAGGGGATAAGCTCTTGGAAATTCCTCTCCTATCCCTGAAGGCAATCAAGCAATCTCCAGGAGACTGCAATAATCTTAGCTGTCCCTCACCTACTTTCTATAACTTGAGTCATCTTCCATCCTCAGGAATTTATTCAGCTCTTTTTTTTGCAGGACACTTACCACGGACTTTGGTAAGCTTTTTGCACGGGCGATGACTCTGTAATTAAATACAAGAAATACTTTCCAACATCCAACCTAACTCCCTGTTTTATATTATACACTCATCCCAGAGTTGTCCCGTCCCTCTACAAGTCAACGAGAAAAAAAACTTGTATTTATATTCCAGGCAATTTAACTGCCTGGCAGGAAACTGACTCCCACAGAGAGTAAAATCTCATCAGTTGTTTAGTTTAGCTAAAATTACACCATATTGCCTTTTGCTTCTTCAGGATGTCCTAAAACACATGAGCTAAGGAATTAATTTGTAAGTGTGATTTTGCAATCTAACACAAGTACAAATTTACACATGGTCCCATATACAGCAACAATTGGAACAACCAGTTATTTTTTTTTTGGCAATGTTGGTTGAGGGATTAATTTTGGCTAGTTTACTGGAGACCTCACCTGCTCTTCAATTAGTGCCATGGGATCTTCTAGATCCACCTGAACAGGCCAACGTTCCCTCTAACTTCTGTTTTCTGTGCATTGCTGGCTCGTTGCACTGCGTAATCCCTTTAAGATTGACGTACGGTTGCGCATGTGAGCACCTTAAAGGGAACGTTACTTGTGCACAGCCTCTTTGCTCCCTGCATGGAATATTCCTGATTGCTGCGCAGTTGTGCAGCTTAGCGGAAACATTGGGACAGGGCCTTGGTTTAACATCTTGTCCAAAAATTGGCACCTCCAACAATGCTAACTCAATACTGCACTGAAGTGTCAGTTTAGATTACGTGAAGTCCTGGACTGATAAGAGGTGACAAATGTTACCACTGAGCTAAGGCCAACACTTCACTAGGTAACCCTGCATGGTACACACATACCTGGAATGCACCATACTGCATTTATTCACACTGGTGCATACTGATGAGCATTTCCAACACATGTATTCAAACGAGTCTGTAACTTAATTATTTGATCTTTACCAACTCCTGCAAACATCTAAAGATGATAAGTAGCAACTGTCTCAACACTGATTTCTGCAGGACTACACATGGGTGCTGCTCTTGCATACAGAGCTATTTCTATGAATTATTACCCTCTGTCTAGGAGATTGCACCAAACTGCTGTCCATCAAGCCTGTCCACCAATCCCACATGGCAACGCCTTACTTAATAGCCTTATCTAAACGCTGCATATCAAGATGTGACATTTTATCAAAGGCTTTCTGCAAATCAATTTATATAAATTGGGCTACCTTCATTGACTGACTTTGTCACTTCCTCAAAGAATTCAACCAACGGGACCTCAGTTTCTAAAAGCCTTCTCTGATTTCCTAATAACAGTTGCGTTCTTAAAAGGAGATTATAACGCATACATATGTACACTTCATGCTACCCTGTTTTATGCCATAAAATTAGAATCAGACAGGAGCAGATATAAGTGGGCTGAATTTTCTCAGCCCACTGGGAGGCGGGAGGCGGCGGAATATCGGGACAGAAACTAGACGCCTTCATGTTGCAACCAGAAATTCCGGGTGGGGGGGGGTGCCACAGAGTGAGTGTTCATGTCGGGCTTTGTTTAGCCTGCAAATCCTTCGATAATGCTACACCTGACTCTCGAGCCACAATCTGCATGGGGCAGTGGCGAGGGAAGGTGTAGTGAAACGACAACAAGAATAACTGGACATGCTGAAGGGCGGCCAGCATGGCAGGAGGACCTTGAGCTTACACACAGTGGGCAGGTAATTAAGCCTGTTAAACAGGCAATTAACTTCAATTTGACCAGGGTTTTCTTATTTTTCAAGAAGTACATGGTAACCACAGTGCTTCAGAGCCTCACCAGGTATAAGGAAGCGGTGAGATAGCGAGAGGTCAGTTCTGGCTCCAGATAGCAGCCATTGTGAAGGCTAGGATGGCTTAGCAGGGAGGTTAGAACAGCACAGGCATTCTGCCAGAGAGCCATCTTGGAGCTGTCATTTGTATAGGTAAAACAAGGGTGGTAAGAAGCGCTGGAGTGTAAGTGAATCCACATGCCATGGGACTCATTCACTTAGCTTTCAGTTCCTCCAGTGAGGAGCAGCACCAGAGAGGGAGACAGCTGGAGCCAAGGCAATGGGGCAGCAGCAGTGCCAGCCTCATGGGTGGGGGAGGGGGAGGGGGGGGAGGAGACAGAGGAGAAGGGCACATAACCAGCCTCATGTGCAAAGAAGTTACCCTCCATAGAGGATCGACTGTCTGACACTCAGCTATCTTCAGATGTTGGAGCAGCAATGTTGCTGAAGACTCCGCTTCTCCAGGGAAGCCGTCACGGAGTTGAGTGTTATGATAGAAGACGAGCTGAATCCCATGGGAAGTGGTGGGCACCCAAAGCTTGTGGCACTCAATTTCTACGCTTCACGATCATTCCAGGGATCCAGTGGAGAAATAAGTGGGTTCTCCCAGTCTGCGGCTCATCGCTGCACCAAGATGGTCACCAATGCCATGTTTAAGAGGGCCTGCCCATATGTGTGCTTTCACACCAATCCGGACAGTCAGGGTGAGAGAGCCATAGGATTTGGGGCCATTGCTGGATTTCCCCAGGTGCAGGGTGTGATCGACTGCATCCATGTGGCCATCAAGGTTCCCAAGGACCAGGCAGCAGACTTCATCAACTGGAAGGGCTTCCACTCACTCAATGTACAACTAGTCTGCAAACACCACAAGCGCTTCCTGCAGGTATACGCACAGTTCCTGGAAATCAACCTACATACCAAGGCAGTCCCCGGTGCAAGACCGTTTCAGACCCCCGATGGATATGGGTGACAAGGGCTACCCACTGAAGACGTGGCTACTGATGCCTGTGAGGAACCGTAGCACTGCTGCATAGGAGAGGTACAACACCTGCCATGGCACAACTCCAGCGGCAATAGAGCAGACCATAGGGCTTCTGAAGATGCAGTTCAGCTGCCTAGATGTGGTGGAGCCGTTCCGTATTCCCCAGCAAGGGTCTCACAAATAGTGGTGGCGTGCTGTGCGCTGCACAACCAGGTACTACAGAAGGGAGAGCAACTGAACGATGAGGATATTGTGAAGCACAATGCCTCCTCTGATGAGATGAAGGAACTTGATGACCATGTTCAGGATGCTGAAGAACCCCAGGGACTACAGGCTAGGCACCATGAGATGCACGCAAGGGAGCTTGGGATGCGCCAATACAAGCGCAGCACACTGAGGGCCTCCTGCACAAGTACAGGAGCCTCCTCTGTCACCGACAGAGGGGCTAGGAGTCGCTAGCCACACCAGGAGCGCAGAGAGGAGCCCCAGGATCCATCAGGCAGCTGCTCCTCTTCCCTTTGAAGGCACATCTGTACCTCCCTGCTCACCTGAGGAGTGAGAGTACCTGATGGTGAGTCCAGACTCCTTGTTCCCCCCACTGCTCCCACCCACACCTCGCCAGCCATTGCTGCACAAAGCTCATGGACATGGCATGCAGGTCCATGCACATCTCCGACATTCACTGTGTGGTCTGCTGGATATGACTCTCCATGAGGGTCTGCAATCTCTTGCAGCCAAGCATGCACACGCAAGAGACATGGAGGCACCCAAGGCGTCGATGGACTCCTCCATCCTTGGTACCAGGGTGCTCATAGCCTCTGGAAGCTTCGCCAGATGTTCCCTCACCTTACGGTGTAGCCCCAGCATCTACTGCCTTGCTGACGACTCTAGAGGCACGTCACCTGCTTGATGTTCAGCATTGCCCTGGCCTCCCACAGTCTGCCGAGTGTCGGCGACCTCGGCTGTTACAGCCTCAGTTAGCTCCTCAGGCACACGTGTGGTGTGCTCACAGATTGTCATCCCAGATCTCCTCGCAAACAGATACCCACTAATGTGAGAATAGCTGTGCTGGTGGAGGTTGCAGGCTAACAATGTGACAGTGTGTCCTCTGAGGCTCCCTCCTCCTCCTCTGAAGGGGACAACTGTCCCCTGGTCTCGAGAGCTGTCTGCTCTTGCCTTTGCCTCGCATGAGTGAAAAGATTAATTAGAGGGTAATCTGCACTCCATCATTTCGTTCAGACTACTCCAAGTGTGGAGCTCCACGTGAACTGTGATGGGCACATGAGCATTTTGCCTCATGTTTTACCAGAGGCTCTCTTGTGCCCATCCATGCTGTCACTCACTTTCTCGTGTCTCCACTTCCTGTCTCACCATCAGTGACGGAGCAGCCCCCATGCTGTCCTCCAAGTTCTAGTGCCTCCTCCTCCACGGGGGCCAGGATTGTGAGGAATGGGATGCTACTGCTGTTCATCACCCTTTACTTCACATTGTGGGCTGTCCTCTCCTGAAATCACATAGATGAGCGTTGTTAATCGCCTGACAAAGCCATGCACTGCGCCTATGCTGGTGGCAGCCTTACTGTACATGATGGTGCCATTGGAAAGCTTCCTGCATGTGGCTACACAGAAATGGCAGTGCAGGAGTCAACTCTGACAGTCCGGGGGTCATTCACCGAGAAGCTGCCATGCATGTGACAGGCAATGCTGCTGCCTGGCTCCATTGCCAGTGACAGGGTTGGCATTCCTTTACCAGCAAGTTCACCCTCACGCATAGCCACATATCAACCCTTAAGGAAAGCAATGTGTGGTACACTCACCTTAGCTGATCACATGAAGTCATTCACCCGCTTGCGAGCCTGCAGCCATGTTCTAGGGTTGCCCCCATAGCTACTGACCTCCTCTGCAATCTCCATCCAGGCTTGTTTGGTCTCCCTGCCTTGCCCAAGAAGCCTGGAAGTGAACTTGCAGGGGGAGATGGCTAAACCGTGGGGCCACCTGGGATCTTGCCTCTACCATTCACTGACATATCTTCTTTCACAGGTCTTCCACTCAGGCTTCTTTTTATGCCTGGTCGATTTTTTTTTTTAAAAAAGTGTGCTGGCAGCCCCTTAAATATGGTGCCAGCACTTCCAGTGGTGTGACCTCACACCACTACCAATGCCTTACAGGACAAGGACCCCTCCTCCACCTGCTGGCAATTAATTGGCCGACCACCGCAGAATACCATCCCAGCCTGCAGCCTCGCCTGCCCCCGCCCAAGTGGCAGCGGCTCCCACTTCCTGTCCCAACGGCGGGACCTCGGTCATCACCAAAAAATTCAGCAGTGTAAAATTCTCCCGTCTATAATAATTTCAAACCAGTGATAAAGCATTTGATTTTGAATCCCTTTCTCATTCATATCATCACTGCAACTAAATTTTATGATGTCAGAGCAGGAGTGCTACATAAGTCTTTTCTCAGATTGCCTCTCAGCAGTGGTTCTAGCACACAAAGCACAATGTATTACTGAGACATGCTCTTGCATGTTAAGATATCTTCCTGCAGAACAGCTCAAAGTATGGAGAAATTCAACATACTACAATTCCTTTAACCTCTGCAAAATTATGACAGAAAAAGAGGAAGCTACATATTCAAGAAACTTTAAAGATCAATGGATTGTATATTTTAAGAGGCACCATTTTGGATATATGAGAAATAGTCGGATACTGATACAAGTCGGATCACAACAGCAATAACCTAGTTATATACAAACAATGCTGCAAATAAGTTATGAAGAGGTGAATGGGTAGGTATTGATCGTGTTTCATTTGTTTACAAAATACATTCAGTAAATAATAAAAAATTTTAAACAGGTACATGTAAATTTTAACCAAGTTGCAAAACAATTATAAGAATTTCTGTAGAATGGTTTGAATGACATTGCTACAAAAAGGTGTTTTTTTAACACTGTTCTCAATTGTTGTTACATCTGATACAAATGTAGACAGGAATTAAAAGCAGAGAAACTGGTGTGGAGAAAGGTTACTCTGCATGCATTAATCAAGGATTTCTGTTGCAACATCTGTCTACAGGAATCTCACAGTAGGTGTTCCATGGATAACTACACTCAATTTGTGGATGAAAATGCCTCTCCTGAACTAATGCCTGTTGCAGACCACAATTAGTCTTATACTTAAAGATGGTTCATTAGGTGCATCAAGTTGAAGCAGGCTCAATGGAACAACAGAAACTGTAATAAGACATTATTTTCATTATTCTTTGCAGGATGAAACTAAGCCGTTCATGGGAATGCAACATGTAATGTCATAATTAACAAACCAGTATTCAGAAGCTTAAGATCCAGACATGGATACTTTAAGTGAAGGCTACTTTGCTAGCTTTTCATGCTTCCCGCTTGACAAGTCTATCCTGTGCACGAGGGTCTATGTGCATGCATATCTGCATATGTATCTTACACACCTTCTTCCACTTATTCAGTTCCTTTTTAAATGTTTTCATCAATAGTGTCTTCTACTTCTGACCTTAATGCCTCAACCATAATTAGCAAGCAAATAAAGTGACAAAGTTGAATAGTTATAGTCTTATGGTTGTCTAAATGGTTAACGATCTCAACAATCTACTGAGAGAAACAAAAACAAAAAGTTTTTTTTCCCAGAACTAGACAAAATCCATCAGATTACTAATATTTTCAAATTTTTCTTAACATTGGAGCAAGAAAACTAAATAACATTTTTCACTATTCATTCCATAAAGTTATCACAACAAAAGGAGACTAAAACAAACAGCTTAATGGCAACTAAAGCTTTCTTGGCACTACTTCTGTCTATTTACCACAAGCTCCTTCAAAGGCAAATATGCACAGGAAAGAGAAAAATAAAACTGCAGTCCCAGTGCCAATTTTTTCGACAGCATATTTATTTTCTTGTGCAGATACTGGATATCCAGAAGGGACTGATTGCAAGGCAAAATATTCACAGGACCATTTTCAATATATAGTGTTTATTTCATGTACTCATTGTTCCATATTGCTAACATTATCTATCCATTTATCTTGTGCACAATTGATTTCAAATATATCCATATGCAAAATAAATTCATCAGCGTACACCACATGCAGTTGTCCTTATTTACCTTCAAAATGTTCATCCACAATTACCAAGTTACTGTACCTGGGACATGTCCTGAGGAAGCAGTACAGGCATCCAGATCAGGGTACGTGAACAGGCTGACACAGGAGTGAACGATTTCACAGACGCACTGCTTATTTAGAAGATTACAGCCAGAGATCTCAGGGCACAGGTCATGCTGTGGCACAACGTCCTCAATGAATTCTATCTCTGCAGGAGGAAGGAATAATTATAATTACAAATACACAGTACTACATAGATGTGAAGCAATGGTCAATCATTACAAGGCTGATATTTTAGGGCAGAAATTATAAGAATCTAACACTGCTCAAAATTTTCAACTAGCAACTAAAGCACTAAAAATGTTAGGAAATGTAAATCAGGTAAATATGTCCTGTTTCATTTTGTTAAGTCATTTCAGTTTGCACACCTTTAAATTTTGTTGTACAGCAATACTGTGCAAGTTTCCCTAAATATTATATCACCAGCCAAATTATACATTATTTTCTGAGAAACTATCTCTCAGATAAGTGTTAAGTTGAATTCAAGTCTAAAAGTAGAGTGTTCAAATCGTAAACCTCGAAATGCATTAACTGTACTGTGTACAGTTCTGGGCACCACACTATAGGAAGGATGTGATTGCACTGCAGAGGGTACAAAGGAGATTCACCAGGATGTTGCCTGGGCTGGAGCTATGAAGAGAGACTGAAAAGGCTAGGGTTGTTTTTCTTAGAACAGAGAAGGCTGAGGGACATGATTGAGGTATACAAAATTATGAGGGGCATTGATAGGTTCGATAGGAAGAAACTCTTTCCCTTAGCGGAGGGGTCAATAACCAGGGGGCATAGATTTAATGTAAGGAGCAGGAGGTTTAGAGGGGATTGAGGAAAAATTTTTTCACCCAGAGAGTGGTTAAAATCTGGAACGCACTGCCTGAAGAGGTGGTAGAGGCAGGAACCCTCACAACATTTAAGAAGTATTTAGGTGAGCACTTGAAACGCCATAGCATACAAGGCTACCAACCAAGTACTGGAAAATGGGATTAGAATAGTTAGGTGTTTGATGGCCGAAGGGCCTGTTTCTGTGCTGTCTAACTCAATGACTCTATGTAGTTTCCAACAGTGCAAGACTTCAGTCAAGAAATCTGTATGATCAATACTGTAATTAGATGACAAGACGATCAGTCCTAAGAAAACATTAAAACAATTCTAAAAACTTAAGTACTAACCAATAATAGTTGTATTTTATTGCAACTGCAATATGCAAGCATGTTTCAGAAAAACAAATAACAAAATTTCCGAAGAAGGGTCACTGACCCGAAACGTTAACTCTGCTTCTCTTTCCACAGATGCTGCCAGACCTGCTGAGTGATTCCAGCATTTCTTGTTTTTGTTTCAGATTTCCAGCATCCGCAGTATTTTGCTTTTATTATAATAAAATTTCATTGGTCACTTTAATCTCCAGTAGATTAAAATGACCCATGAACTTTCGGAATCTCTGATGGATTTGCCCAGCACAACGGTGCATACGTAGGAACCAACTATGAAGCCAAAATAAACACTAATCGTGCTTTCATGAGACAAGTAACAAATGTATTATTTATCAACTTTATCAACCTTCCCAACCCTTTCCTCAAACCTCCTATCGCTTTCGCAGTTTGAATGGGCTGCTTTTATAGGGAATCTAACCATTATCCCTCAACATAGCAAGTACTACTTTCAGCAAATTCACATTACAACTGGACCATGAATTCTGAAAACAGTCCACTACAAAGCAGCCTTCATTAGAACAAGGTCTAACCCTTCCAACTACCAACAGTGTATATTAGAACAACCAAGATATAAAAGGTACAGCAAGAAATCATTAGATAGAAATTAGGTGAAGAAATAGTGCAAAAGCATACGAACACAATAAAACAATGTTTAAAGTAAGAAATTTAGTCTGAACATACAAACATAACAGACATGAAAAGACCAGCTAGTCCACTTAGACTATCCCTGAGCGCGAGTGTCATGAAACCCCCCACCCCTGCAAATCAGGCCCACATCAGCTGCAGCCATGCAATCATGTGTGCAATAGGCTTGAAGAGGTTTTATTTTCCAAAAAAAAGCAAAATCAAGGGGTAAAAAAGCTTGGAAACATTTCCAACTGCCAAAGGTCATCAAAACGAGTTCCAGGAGATTATAACGACCATGAGAAATACCCAACCACTTATTCTATGCTGTGTTAATCAGCCACAGCAAAGGACTCCTCCAGTTCCCTTTTGAATGCTTGCAATAGCTTTGCAGCATTGGTCCTGAACCTTGAGTTCATGCACTGCAACAGCTAGGTCTCTTTCCTGTTCGAAAGTCTTTACTTTGGAACCCTGCTTGGCATAAATGTGCTTAGCAATAGCCTTACGGATTACATTTATCTACATTAAATAACAGGATGGTTTGCATCTGGACCTGACTAGTCTTTTTTTCTAATCTAAAATTCCTAAAACAAACACAATTTTTTTTTGTCATTGTGTCATGCAAACCCGTTTCACCAACCCTTCATCCGGACCACAGGAATAGAACTATATTAGGCATCAGGAGGTTTCTCTTTTCAAAGGTTCACTGGCCTTTGGTAGACCAAGTTGGCAGAAGAGCAATAGCCGTAACGCCAATTCCTGTGGGATTCGACCCCAGTCGAGCCAATCTTCCCTCAGCTAATATTTTGCTGCCCTGAAATACCCTCATAAATCTCCTCTGCACCCTCTCCAGTTCAATCTTTCCTGTAATGTGCTGACCAGAACTGTACACAGTACTTAAACTGTGGTCTAACTAGCATAATACACGGTTCTAGTATGACCTCCCTGATCTTATAGTCAATGCATCGGCTAATAAAGGAAAGCATGCCATATGCCTTCTTAATCACTTTTTAACCATGGATGGGGTGCCGATCAATCAGGCTGCTTTGTCCTGGATGGTGTCAAGCTTCTTGACTGTTGTCTCATCCAGGCATAGGAGCGCACCCATTACACTCCTGACTTGTGCCTTGTAGGTGGTAGAAAGGCTTGAGAGACAGGAAGAGAGTCACTTGCTGCAGAATATCCAATCTCTGACCTACCCTTGTGGCTACAGAATTTATGTGGCTGATTCAGTTAAGTTTCTGGTCAATGGTGACACCCCGCAGGATGTTGTGGGGTGGGGGGAGGGGGGGGAGGTAATGCTATTGAATGCCGTCTTGCTGGAAATGGTCATTGCCTGGCACTTAAGTGGCAAATAACATTCACGTTACACAACAGCCCCAGCCTGGATGTTTTCTAGGTCTTGCTGCATGCAGGCAGGGACTGCTTCATTAGCTGAGAAGTCAAGAATGATATTGAACACTGTGCAATCAGTGAACATTTCCACTTTTGACCATATGATGGAGTGAAGGTCATTGATGAAGCAGTTGAAGATGGTTGAGCCTAGGATACTGTCCTGAGGAACTGCTACAACGATGTCCTGGGGATATCATCTTCCTTTGTGCTGATTCCAGTGGAGAGTTTTCCCGATTCCAACCGGGATCTTTTTGGAGCAGTTCTCTTCAGGCGACATCGATGATTAGCCTGGCAGGCTTTCCAGGAGAAATGCGGCATCAGGGGTTTCAAAGAGGTGGAAAAAGGATGAGCTGGTGGCTTATCTCTTTGCAGGCTCACACCCATCTGACTCAAAACAATATCTAAAATGAAAACAACTCTTGACCACCATAAATTTTGACATGCCACTTCTCGGTAAACAACTTCCCCTAGTCAGCAAGGCTCCTGCTATATATTTAGCTTAAGACAGTGGTATCCAGTAAAGTTGTTTTAAAACAAACTCTCAAGTCCTTCCAGTGACCTTTTTTTCAAAAAAAAAGGAAGTCCAGCACTATGGAATCTCTTCAGTCTTTCAAATGAATCCATTTCCACAATTTTAAACACGAGTCCTCACTTTCATAACAACCTGTCAATAATCTCTATCAATCAACCCTGGTATGCTTCACCTCACCCTCACACACTTAGCACTGTTTCAAGCCTCACACTCACATCTCAGCTTCCACACACTGGCAGCTATTCAGCCATGTCAGCTATATCTCTAGAACAGACTGCATGACATTCACTTACACACTTCGCTCTCTCTTGCAGGAGAAGGGGCATGCAACTGGAGGCGGAAGGAGCTAACCAATGGGGGAAAGGTGTGCCTGCATGTTCTGACCGCCATGGAGGAGATGGCTCTGGACATTTTGGGTAGAACAACTGCTGAAGCAGTGGCCAGCATAGGACTGAAAAGCAGCCAAAGAACTTTTCATTTAAAATCCTGGTCTCTCAAAAATTGTTAATTCAGTTTATGCCAAGAGCTTCCAGAAAGGCCTGTGTGAAGACTCTGTCTTTCTCTGTCGAACCACCTTGCGCCAGGAGGCCAAGTGTTTGGAAATTAAGAACTCTGCTATAGGCATATGACTGGGAGGCAGTCTGGAGAAGGTATATGATACAGCTAAAGAAATTCAAATTAAAATGTTATATATGGTAGGAAAGACTCGAACTGCTGCATCAGCATCCAGGTACATCAACATATTGCAATCATGTCTAATTATTGAAAAACTTAGGAAAGCAGCAATAGAATTTTTTTAAAAGTTAATCTTGTGCTCACTAACTTCGAGGGTCACCAACTAATGCCATGTTGTTGACTGGGCCAAACTGTTCACACCAGAATTTTCTTTTAACCTCAAACAGAATACCAAAATACAACAAATGAGTAGCTGAATTCAACCTGGGCAATGACCGTGGAAAAAAAAACTGCAAACTATTGCATTCTTCTATTCGAAGATTACGGTTTATCATTCCGTCCTTTGTCTTCTGTGCAACATGTTCCCTAGATTGAAAAAAAAACTGGGTGGGAGGGTGAGTTGTGAGGAGGATGCAGAGGTGCTTCAGGGTGATTTTGACAAGTTAAGCGAGTGGGCTAATGCATGGCAGATGCAGTATAATGTGGATAAATGTGAGGTTATCCACTTTAGTAGCAAAAACAGGAAGGCAGATTATCTGAACAGCTATAAACTGAGAGAGGGGAATATGCAACGAGACCTGGGTGTTCTCGGACACCAGTCGCTGAAGGTAAGCATGCAGGTCCAACAGGCCTTCATAGCGACAGGATTCGAGTACAGGAGCAGGAATGGCTTGCTGCAATTATACAGGGCCTTGGTGAAGACACACCTGAAATATTGTGTGCAGTTTTGGTCTCCTTATCTGAGGAAGGATGTTCTTGCTATAGAGGGAGTACAGCGAAGGTTTACCAGCCCGATTCCTTTAATGGCGGGACTGACATATGAGGAGAGACTGAGTTGGTTAGGATTATATTCTCTGGAGTTCAGAAGAGTGAGGGGGGATCTCATAGAAACCTATAAAATTCTAACAGGACTTGACAGGGTAGATGCAGGAAGGATGTTCCCGATGGTGGGGGAGTCCAGAACCAGGGGTCATAGTCTAAGGACACAGGGTAAACCTTTCAGGACTGAGATGAGGAGAAATTTCTTCACCCAGAGAGTGGTGAGCCTGTGGAATTCGCTACCACAGAAAGCAGTTGAGGCCAAAACATTGTACGTTTTCAAGACGGAGTTAGATATAGCTCTTGGATCTAAAGGGATCAAAGGATATGGGGAGAAAGCAGGAACAGGTTATTGAGTTGGATGATCAGCCATGATCATAATGAATGGCGGAGCAGGCTCGAAGGGCAGAATGGCCTACTCCTGCTCCTATTTTCTATGTTTCTATGAGCTCTTTCGAACAAATGGATTCCTTCTTAGAGGTCTTTCTTGCACTGTAAACCAGTGGGGTTTTATTTTACATTTAAAGTGCTGTAACTTAGTTTCAAATAGAGAAAATGAGGGTACATTTTCCTCTATCCAATGGGCCCAACAAGTGCATTTGAGGAGGTTTTCCCGTTTTTCCTCCCCTTATCCATTTGGATGGCTCAAGTAGATTTTAGCCATCGACCCACCTTCTGGAAGAGTTGTGCAACTGTTAAGATGGGAGCAGCTGTAGGCCTGTAGTTATATTTCTGGCTGCTGACCTTCAGATTGTCAGGGGAATGGATTGGGGTTGGAGGGCGAGGAGTGAGCTGAAAGATTTTCTTGCCTGTCTGAAATCTTCAGGCTGTTGTTGGGTTCCCTGAAGTCAGCAGGGATATGGTGGGAGGCCCTTGTACCAGGTATCCAGTGAGGGTTGCCAGAGGAAATTGAGGTGCAAGTACACTTTCTCTGTGCCTACCAGCATACTTTGCTGAAACCTCAGGAAATTTTGGTGGAACACAATGGGGAGGCAACCTCCTGTAATAGGTGTGCTACTTTTTCCATTGCCCTACACCTAAGGAACTCAAGATTACGGAGTTACAAGGTGAAATTCTGGCGATGGCAGCAGCCAATTTTGTGGTGTTCTATGTGGTACTCAGT
Organism: Heterodontus francisci; assembly: GCF_036365525.1. Lineage (NCBI taxonomy): Eukaryota > Metazoa > Chordata > Chondrichthyes > Heterodontiformes > Heterodontidae > Heterodontus > Heterodontus francisci. Next base: position 91,946,566 of record NC_090379.1, on the reverse strand, counting down.
GGCCTCTACAGTTGCATCGGCACACACACCCATTGTTTTAAAGTCAAACCAGCTGCTACAGAAACAGCCCTGCAATATAAATGAGGCACTTTCTAAAGGAACAGGGCTGTAAGCCAATGCTGAAGAACTGTTTAAGGAAGGATACATTGCCTTTATTTGTTTTGTACTTATTCAGTCGTCGTAAGCAGTTTGAGAATAGACATTCTGCGCAGAAAACTGCTTCATGAAATTCTTTTCTTCTGACATTATAAATGGGGGCGGGGGAAGTGAAGTAAATAATTGTTAGCAACACTTTTACTTCAAAAATGTACCAAAAGCATTCTGTGCAAAATATCAGCAATTCATGGCACACAGACGATTATTTACCAGTTCAGATTAATAAGTTCCTACTTCTAAGTTTTCCAACTGAATGGAAAATATTATCATGTCCCAAGTCTGTGCATAAATGTTACGTGCTGGGAAACCATAACATATAATGTACCAAAACTGTTTGTTCAAAAAAAAAGTCTTTAAAAAACTACTTTCTCCTTTTTCAGCTGAGACACTGACAGTCAAGAGGCACCTTTCCCATGCTTAGAAAGTGGGCAACTCACTCCAAAGACTGTCCAGTTTGCTGCTCTGTAACTGGCTGCTGGGAGCTATGTGGTTCAAGGGTGCTTGTATTCTCCCACCTTATCTCTCTGTAGAGCAGTAACTAAACTAATCTCAACAGCTGAGCAGAGATCATGTGGGGGATGCAGGCACAAACTTGCATACTTGATCTTGGTAATGTGCCACCTATTATCAATCCCACATCCTGTCACACACCAGGCCACATAGCAGCTCTCAAAGTTTGAAAAAGGGAAGGTGGAAAGAAACCATAGTCGCTGGGTGAACATTTTTGCTCTGCTTTAAATGCAAGTTAATACAATCACCTTTTAATTACACACTATTTGGAAATGGCTTTGATTTAATTTCACCAGTAAAGGTTACAGCTTAGGTTGGGATCATTATAGAAAAACAATGAGATGGAAAGTAGCAGCATGAATTGGGTTATCAAGAACATAAACTTGCAAGCCAATGACAAAACAGATGTTTTGATTCAGGTTTTTTTTGATATGTAATAAATCTTCATTTGCAGTATGTCAGAAAGCATTAACGAATGCTTATCAAGCCTGTAAATGCTTTTGCAGTATTCACCTACAGGTAAGGTATTAATGAATAACATAAAAATTGCAATGTGCAAAATACAGAGAATTAATGATATACTTTATGAATTGTGTAACAGCTATTTTGTAACATCACAGAAAATTATTTTAATCCTCAGTTTCCATCATTTTGCATGGGTTTCAAATATCAGTAGAGAAATGTGCTATGGCAAATTCATTGTTTTGGGTTCCTTCCACTCTGTGAAAGCAGTTTTATGCTCAGGAACCGAAGAGTTCATTTTGTGTAAACCTTTTGTTTGTATTGCATTTGAGACAGATTCTCCTAAGTCATTTTAAGATGGGGGTGGGGGGAATGGCAGTAATGAGTGGGAGAAGCAGATTGTGACAGAAACCACACCTGCCAAATGGAAACATATTAATTTCGTCAGATGAAACACGACTTGAACCCTTTTGCTGGACATTGCACAGTACTTGTTTAAAAAAAGAGTTGGACAGCTGAAACATGGTTGCATTCTGAGAGACAGTTACATAGAGAGACAATGGGAGTGCTCACTGATTCAATTAACAGGATTGGTCTGGGCAATCATAATAATCAACCTTCTTTGTTTGTGTTACAGCCAGAGCTCCACACCCCACCGAGTGTGACTGGAGAACTTTGAGAATCAACAACCTTCGCAGAAGATGCTGTTTCAAACAAAAAGCTGGTGACAGGACTTACCTGCTGGCCAGACTGGGAACTGTTTGAATTGAGCCTCACAGAAAAGGTTTGAACAGACTGCAATTTGAAGACCAAAGAGAAGGGAGCTCTCTCTCCTTGCCTCTCTATCAAAGTCCCAGGGACCCACGGAAGCAGCTTAAGCCTCAAGACAGAGGACCACTTCAGCCTTCTGGTAGCAGAGAAGCAAATTTGAAAGTGTGCATTGGGACCCAACGAGAACTACAAGACCACAATTCCAACCAAGGACTTTACAGCAAAACTAAAGACAGTAACTGAATTCCATTTACTACTTCAACCACCACCCGCCCCCCCACCAATTCTTTCTTCCTCTCTGTATCTATTTGTGTATATCTCGTATGCATGCTAGTGTGGTTGCATCACATATTTTAGTAATTTCAACTGAGTTGAGTGGTAAGGCTAATAAACTTACATCTTGTTTAAACCTAAGAAAACCTGTCTGAGTGGTTCCTTTGAAATTACAATTAGAGAGCAGTGAGCAAGGACTTACTGAAGTGTTAAGCTAAAAACTGCGTTTTAAAAGATAAACCCTGTTATGGCCAAACCAGGAAAGGGTCAAGAGGGGAGTCTGAGACCCTTTCCTCACCCAGTCGTAACAGAAATTATTACCATTAAAAAGATGCCCATGCTACCAAAATCTGCTTTAAACAGCAAAAGGTACGGGAACATCCCCAACAATTTTTTTTTGCTGCAAATAATGGCCCATTTACACTGATAACATGATTTGCACTGTGATTGAGCTCCTGCTGCTGTTGATCTAGCTTCACTTACAAGGCCACTTGCACAGTACCAGTGGAGAAAGCACATGCAGGTATTGAAAAGTAAGAATCCCCAATGGTTGGGAGAGTCTTCCGAAGTTTGCATGAATGTGAAAACTGCACAGCGTTCCTGATTGGGCAGGTTTAAGTTCTCGGGCCATCAACGGTCAGAGAACAAATGGATGCCAGGTTGCTACAGACAATGGCGATTTACACTCCTGCCAGCAGAAGTGCAAGTAAACACTGCCTCTTGAGGAGAGTCTCTCCTCAACCAGTCACCCCTTTATATTGCTGCAGTAATTGTGGCTGTCATTCATGGAAGGGCTATGATGTAAAGGTGGCTTAAATTGGCCACTAACCCCAGATACATGATAGAAGAATACTTTGTGTCTAGAAAATGTGCTGCAAATAGCAACAAGAATCAAACAGGATGGGGTCCAGAATACATAAAATAACTGTCCCACCATTGCTTTGGGAAGAGTGTTCAGTTTGGCTCAAAGGAGCTGAACTTTTGTAAACTTCTGGCTACAGCTCAGTGTCTGCACAGTACTCTATTCAAAATTACTCACACAAATATACAAATGGCCTTTTTAGACTAGGCTGAAGATAAAATGGCTCAACAGCTGCCAATGTGTGGGTGGAGTGTTGGGAAAGTAAACAGAAGAGAATCACTTGTGGCACTTTGTACATTGAAAGACACAAATATTTTCATTGGCATAATACTGACAAATTTACTTCAGAATTCAGCACTGTTTTTGTAAAATTGCAGCATTAAGTATTAAAGCAACTTTAAGAATTAGCCTGTTTCCACTAATCAACCATTGTAGGTGGCTTTCTAGTTTCTAAAATAGATGCTCTATGCTTCCGAAAAGGTCTTTCTTAATACAAAGCCTCTTTATATTTTGTCAGCATAAGTGAAACAAATTCTATAGCTTTAAAGATGGTTAGACCAAGAATAATTTTAACTGTGAGAGATAACAGTTTCAACCAGTTGAGAGTTGCACCCCAAATGAAAACCTGAAAGTAGTAACAAACTTCAACGTCACTAGTTAAACAGTCTATTGCTTAGCAACCCCTGCACATCTCAGTGACTGCAGGCTCAAAAGAGTTCATCTTTTGAAAAAAAAAAGTGGTTTCAGGAATTGTATTTTGGAAAAGTAATTGTTGAGTTGGACAGGTAGGAAATGCGCAAGACATTTTTTGGCAAAGAGAACTTTTGATGTAGAGTCCTTCAATTCAAAAGCGACTCAACTTTCTTTGATACTAGGAACTGCTCTGCTGCAGCCCTAAAGCCCATAATTCACAAAACAGTCTAGAAGCTGTAGTCTCAGAACAACAGTAAACCCCCTATAAACACAGTCCTGACAATTGGAGTGGAAATTTACATTAACATTCATAATAGAAAATGGAAAAATTAACCAATTCAATAAGGGTAACAGTATAAATGAGTAGCCTGAACAAAGGGGATCAATGGAAACTATGATGCAAGAAGTTGGGGGAGAAAACTTGGCAAACAACTTGACGCCCAGTACAAACTTATCTCAAAGTGTGATATCTGGAATGTGTACCTACCAAGTGGTTAACACGGGCAATGAACTGTTCCTGTAGAAAATGACTCCAGAAAGATTGATGGTTGAAAATATAGCTCCACAATACTCAACACTTTTCCAGCAAGGAACTTTCCTCTTCCTCAGCTGTTAATTATTTTGAAACTAACTTGATTCCAGCTGCTACAATGTATGTTATTTTTCATATGTACACTGATGATACCCAGCTCTACCTTACCACCACGTCTCTCGACTCCTCCTCTATTTTTAAATTGTCCAACATCCAATAACAGATGAGCAGAAATTTCCTCCAACTAAGCATTGGGAAGACCGAAGCCATTGTCTTCAGTCTCCACTACAAAACTCTGTCCCCTAGCTATAGAGTTTATCCCTCTCTCTAGCAACTGTCTGAAGCTGAACCAGACTGGTTGCAACCTTGGTATCATATTTGACTCCCAAGCTTACAACCATATATCCACGCCATCACTAAGACCACCTATTTCCACCTCCCTAAAATTGCACAACTCTGCTCCTGCCTCAGCTCATTTGTTGCTGAAACCCTCATCCATATCTTTGTTACTTCCAGACCTGACTATTCCAAAGCACTCCTGGCTGATCTCCAACATTCTACCCTCTGCAAATCTGACATCATCCAAAACTCTGCTGCCCATGTCCTTAGTCGCACGAAGTCCAGTTCACCAATTATCCGTGTTCACTGACCTACATTGGCCCTCGGTTAAGCAACACATCAATTTTAAAATTCTCATCCTTGCTTTCAAGTTCTTCCAAGGCCTCGTCCCTCCCTATGTGGAAGCTCAGTCATTGAGTATGTTTAAAGCAGAGATTGACAGATTTCTAAATACCAATGATATAAAGGGATATGGGGATAGTGTGGGAAAAAGTGAATGATCAGCCATGATCGTATTGAATGGCAGGTCAGGCTCGATGGGCTGAATGGTCTACTCCTGCTCCTATGTTCCTATCTTTGTAATCTCGTCCAGCTCCACAACCCTCCAAGATATCTGCATTCATCTAATTCTGGCCTCTCGGGTATCCCCCAATTTTAATTGCTCCACCATTGGTGGCCATGCCTTAGCCCTAAGTTCCAGATTCCATCTTTAAATCTTTCCACCTCTCTATCTATCTTTCCACCTTTAAGAAGTTCCTCAAAACCAAACTCTTTGAGCAAGCTTTTGGCCATCTGCCCTAATATCGCCTTATGTGGCTCTTTGACCAATTTTGCTTCATAGCGCTCCTGTGAAATGTCTTGGGATGTTTGATTATGTTGTTAAAGTTACAATATAAATACAAGATTTTTGTTGTTATGCAGTCAGATAAAATCTCTGATACAAAATTCAATAAAGTGAAATGAGGAGAGCTTCATTTTTGCAGAAATCTGCCTCATTCGAAAAATGGGAAAATCTAATCATATTGTGCAATGTCTTACTAGGCTATGAAGTTGGATTCTCCTTTGCCCATCTTGAAATAGTCTGATTTGGTAAGGGACATACTGTGACTAGGCTTGCCTTGGCAGAGCTCTAATTGAAACTCTTATTCAAAAATGTAAATGTTTTGAAAAAAAGTTTAATACAGCTCCTCAAATTCAATAGTTGGGATCAGGGATCAAGTTGGCTGACAAGCAAGGGTCACAGAAGGTCAAACTTTCCAAAATCTGGGCGAAAGCCAATTCATTGAACCCTATCATAATTAAGGCAAACCATGAATCAAATTATTGTTAGATATGAGAAAACAAGCACAAAAAGAATGATTCAGTGTAACAGGTGTCTGGATATTCCTCCAAGTGTCACCAAGGATGTATTTGTAAATCTTCACGCATCATTACAACCTACAGTACAAGATAACAAGACGACAGAGACATGCACTTATATAGCATCTTTCACAACCTCAGATGTCCCAAAGTGTTTTACAGCCAAATAAATAAAGTCACTTTTGTAACATAGAAAATGCAGCAGGCAATTTGCACACAGCAAGCTCCCACAAACAGCAATGTGATCATGACCAGATAAATCTGTCTTTGCAATGCTGATTGAGGGATAAATATTGGCCAGGACACTGGGGATAACTCCCTTGCTCTTCCAAATCGTGCCATGGGATCTTTTACGTCCACCTGAGAGGACAGATGGAGCCTCAGTTTAATGTCTCAATCAAAAGATGATACCGCCAACAGTGCAGCACTCCCTCAGTACTGCACTGGAGTGTCAGCCTTGATTTACATGCTCAAGTCCTGGTTTTACTGCCTTCCATTTTTTGCCTTAGTGATTTCAACACAGCACATGGAAGTTGCACTTAGATCATTTTTCTTCCCATAAGTTTGTATCCTTCAACATCCCACTGCATCACAACTCTCTACCTTTATACTCAAAAATGGTCATTTAAGATTAGTTAGCTTTTTTCTTTACTCATGATCTGTAGCTTTCTGCAGAAAAGAACATGATGGATCAGCAGCCTTCTTAACAAAGGCTCCACGGGAGTAGTCTTGTGTAATCTAGGTCTCTTCTTGAATAATCAAGAGCCAGTCTTCTCCACAAAAACTAATTTTACTACTTTTTTTAACACATGGCCATTTCTTCAAATTCTGGGGAGACTGTCAACATTTAACATTTTTCGATGTTACTTGACACTTGATTCGCAACAGAAGGAAGAATTTCATTCATATAATGGATCAAGACATTACAGTTAGCCCAATAAATGCAACAAGTCATGGGTTAAAAGGGTTCATGTGCAAATCAACATTCCCAATATCATTTACAAATTCCGTTTCATCAGTTGGCAATTTTATTTTGATACTTTAATAAAAGTACACTCAGGATTACTCAATTTATAAGAACATATAATGCCTCAAGTTAAATTCCTATAATTTCCAAATTGCTCAAAGCATTATTAATGTGCTGTTGGCTTTTTTCTTGAATGTTAAGTGGGAGTAGGGGCTAAAGTCAGTAGAGTAATGGAAAGTTTCTTCGGTTACAATGTATATTCAAATTTAATCTCGACAGGCTGGGGATGTACCACGGAATGAGTTGTATGGTCAATGAGCCATTCTGATATTTTTAACCATGTTACAATATCAATAAGGGGCAAAGTTTGTCAGATTTGCTAGCCTTAGTCATAGGGCCATAAGAAAAATGCAGTATTTTACTCGGGCAGGAGAAGTCGATCATATGGAGTTAATGCATATTGCTTGGACACAGCAGAAGGAGCTTTCCCCTCTGTCTAATGTTTGCTATACTAGGCTGGCATAACTTAAAAATCAAATCATTAGCAACAGTGGCACTGCAAAACACACCAAAATCCTGAGGCTTTAGAGATTTTCTTAACAAATAATCATAAAAGTTATAGAATCTTACAAAGGAGTCGTTCAGCCATCGTGCCTGCTCTTTCGAAGAGCTGTCAATTTAGCCACACACCCCGAATTTTCCTCATAATGCTGCAAATTATTATCTTCAAGCTGTTACAGCCACGTGATGAGGGGTTTGGGTGGTACCCACTGTTCAACTCCCACCTGACCGCAGCAAGTGTTGTTTTGTTATCAGGGTTTAACCCTTGTTTTATTTGTCAAATAAACAGACATGGCAGGTCTACTTGTAGGTTTAAAAACAGAAAATCAATTAGTTAGTTATTGAGCAATACACCTTATCCCAAAATTGTCGCAAATGCATCCACTCACACATTCATTGTGCACACACACACACACACACACACACAAAAGAAACAGATAGAGAGAAAAAGAGGTAAGCGGTTTTCAAGTGAAATAGATTTCAGGGTTCATGGTAAACCTGTTGACTTTTCTCGTAAGTCAAGTTCACGTTGGTTGCAGGCCTAAGGTGTTTGTAGATTTCTCTCTTGGTTGAAAGTTCAGTTTGAAGACAGAGGGGCACTTCCAATTTCACTGCTGCATAAGTTAAAAATGGAGACTTTTATAGCACGGCGCCTCTTATGCTGAATTTTTCCCAGCCCTTAGCTGGGTAAGTTATTTGGTGATGCTTCTTTCTGGGTGTCTCTCTCCAGAGAGCTACTTTTAAGGTCAAAATAATCTTGCATCTTGCTTCTGTTGATAGACCTATAACAACTGCAATTCTATAATTGTGCCCCCTCTGCATCCACGTCTGGCATGGATTTGCTTCTGACAACACTCCCCAGGTGTCATTGCCCTCACTGCTGTTCAACACTGAATACTGTTTTGAGAGTGCCACATTCTCAGGAGATTCTGCAGTGCTCACCTGTTCCTTCCAATCAGCAAGGGAGTCTCACTTTCCCGCTTCTTCTCAGCACTGGGAGGGTGATAACATCCCAAAACGTGCGAAATACAAAACTTTCAGCTTCCCATGTGCAGTATCGTGACGCCATACGCCTCTCAAAATTAGAAACTCAAAGTTCAAGTACTTGGTGGTATTGCCCACATATATGGTTTTTCCAGTTCGCGCAAAGTGATGTGCATACACAGAGTATCAGTTGCCCTGTTATGTCAACTAACAGTTATTTCAAACTGTTTGTTCGGCTGTAAGGCAACTATAGCTTACCCCTATCATTCCTCCTTACGTTGTGATGCCACTTTTTAATTTTTTTGTCTGTTTCAAACTCACTGCTTTCCTGTCAGTGCCGCTTTGCAGCGGGCCGGGTCCCTCACCCCGCCGCTTTATACCGGGCCGGGTCTGTCACCACGCTGCTTTAAACTTTGCTGGGCATCTCACCGCGCTGCTTTACATCGGGCCGCTTATCTACTCTTGCTCCACTTTATACTAGTTATCAATATTAGTCAGTATTTATTAAAAATCACAGTGAGGGCAACAGAAATACAACAATTATTTCTACAAAAATGAAACGTCCTTTAACTCCATTCACTAACTCCAAGTAAAAGGTGTCACTATGAAAAAAACACATAGGTCCCATGTCTCCTTTTTCGTAGAGTATGTTGAGCATTCTTCATTCCACTCCTACTCATTCCCCCTTCCGGTTCTCTTCTTCTAATGTACAGATGACTGCGTCTGTACTGCTCTGCACGGGAGAATTTTATTAATTTTTGCTTCTAATTCCCATCCTTCCTTTCCTGAACTTCTATATCGCCATCTCTGTCTACTAATATCTATTACACAACGAGCTCAATTGTACTTCTTGCCACCCCACTACCTCAAAGGATTCCCAGTTCCTCAAAAGGATTTCATTTGCTTTCCAGAGTCTCCTTTGCATCTGCTTTGACGATGCCATTATCCACATCGGAGCTTTCAAAATGTTTTCTATTTCCCTCAGCTAAGGATTCTCCCCCACAGTGGTAAGAAAAGACCCTTGGCCAAGTTACAAATCTTTGATGGTGACAAGGCAAGATGATGGGATGGTTAAGAAAGTACATGGGATATTTGGCTTTGTAAATTGAGGCATTGAATTAAAAAAAAGGAAATCATGCTAAATCTTTACAAATCACAATAGTCCTCAGCTTAAGTATTGTGTAAAAGTCTGAGCACGACATTTGTGGAAGGATATCAAATGCTTGGGGAGGGGATTGAGGAGGTTTACCAAGGATTTTTTTCCTTAGAGCAGAAAAAGTTAAAAGACCTAGAAATATTCAAAATTCCGAGGCATTTTGACAGAACAAGTCGGGAGAAGCTGTTTCCTCTGCCAAGTGCATCAGTAACCAAAGGGCAAAGATTTAAAATAATTAGCAAAAGTAACAGAGGGGAAATGAGGAGAAATTTTGTCAGTAAGTTGTTAACATCCGGAACACTATACCTGAAAGGAAGCAGATTCCACAGAATCTTTCAAAAGGCAATTGAACGTGTACCGGAAGGGGACTAATTTGCAGGGTTATGAGAAAAAATAGGGGTGCGACGCTAAATTGGACAGCTTTTTCAAAGAGCTAGCACAGGCATATGGATTGAATGATCTCCTTCTGTGCTGTAAGATTCTATGCGAGTCGATTTTATTGCACTAAACCACAGCTACAATACAAACAGAAACATAAAAGATGCAATTTTTTTCATGTGGATTTTTTTTTAGTGAATTTTGAAATTAAATCGAGTTGATGTTGGTGGTTGGATGAAATTTAAACTTTTGGTCCCTGTGTTGATATCAAGCACTCCTCAGTCTGGTACCACACGAGTTAAGCAGACATTAAAGTTACTTTTTTGGGCACAGAAAAAGTATCCCCCAATTCCACATTTGCATTCCCTCTTTAACTGCTACCAAATGCATGTATAATTTTGTATTGTTACAGTCAAGTGAGGAGGGGTGGGAGGGCTTCCCGCTTTTCCCTCTCCTTGGTTGATCACAAGTTTAATTCTTTCTTAAAGCAGATGTACTGGCCAATTCAGTACGTTTGATTAATTACTTACTAGGATCATAACAAGAACCAGACAGGTTTGCTCGAGTTGAACAAAGAGAGAGGTTAACTTTATTGTACCTAAACCAAACTAATAAAAATAATAAACTATGCGCCAACATTCACTCACACACACAAATAGGTTAGAGTGTGGAAAGGTAGATTGGTTGAGTTAGAGTCCATAGGAAAAGGGGCATATAGTCTGTGAGGTTTGGTAATTCGGCTGGCTTCCAGCTGAATTCGGTGGTCCTGATGCTTTTAGTTTGAAGAGGTAGATGACTGGTTCAGTGAGTCCCATGGAGACAGCGATGTGGATGATTTCCTCCAAAGGGGTTTCTGATGGTAGCTGGAGTATGCAAAGGTGGTCAGTCAACAAGCAAGATTTGAAGCTTTCAAGCTGGAATGGAGAGAGAGGGAACACCACTTGGGTCTGCATGTGTCAAGAGCTTCTCCTTTCAGTTGTAGGGAAACAAGCTTAAAACCACAGATGGGGAGGGGCTTGTCACATAACAGTCCCCCAGTGATTCAAACATAGCAGTTAGCAGTATTTCTTCTGTCTAAAAGAAAAACAAGCAGTTCCCTTAAACTTCCTGGGTCTTGGTTCTTGCTGGAGAATGAGCAGACATTCCGTCTCGGTCGTCACAGGCCTTGCAATGTAGCATCCAGTATTGCAAATTAGATGACCATCTTAAGCTGCTAGCAAAGTCATCCTTCATCTGTTCTCAAATTTCTTCAAAAAATATAAATTCAGATCTCCAGTCAGTGAAGTAAAGTAAATTATCATTCAACAAAGCAAGTTGGCGTGACACTTCCCCACCATGCGAAATGAAATGTGACATCAGGAACATTTCACGATGAGGTCGTGAATTAAAAAGGAACTGTACACACACAGTCATCAGTCCGTCATGCTCATACTCTAGTTTTTTTTTTTCCATCCACGATTGGCACAAGCACAACTGAGGAACTCCAACTGCTCTGACTGGGCTCAATGAGTTTGTGCTCCAGCATATACTGAATTTCCTCCTGAACTTGGGTCAGTATCCTGGGACCTAGGCAATAGGGATTTTGTTTTATGGGAGGGGTCTCTCCCACATCCACATCGTGTCAGGTTAGGGTTGTGCACCCTGGTTTGTCCCTGCAGATCCCTTGAAAATCCGTGAGCTGCCTTGTTTTGCATTTAAATAGGAAAAGTAGACACCATACTCTTCTAACATTTCAGTGTTAGCTAATGGGACGGTAGGGGGTTCAATTTAGGAATCCTCCAGGCCTCCCTCTAACTTGTCCTCCCCCTTTCGCCCTCCTTTCTGACTGCCTGACAGACTTGGGCTTGTTTGTCCCCTTCTCAGCTGCGGTACTTATTTAACATACTGATGTGGCATAGCCTTTGCTTTTTCCTATGATCTGGGGTGTCAATTATATAATTCACCTGGCTAATTCTCTATTACTCTGTACGGGCCACTGAACAGAGCTTTCAATGGTTCTCCCTGTATTGGTAACAGCACTAACGCCTGGTCTCCGGGCTGAAATGTTCTGGCCTTGGCATGTTTATCCACCTACCTTTTCATAGCTGCCTGGGAGGTTTTTAGATGCTCCTGAGTCACTGCACAGGCTCTTTTGAGCTGTTCTTGGAACATGAAGATGTAATCGAACAGGAAAGATTGGTCCCTGTCCCAAAAGCCTCTCCTCGATTAGTTTTGTGGACCCGTGCCTACTAGAATCTGGGTCAAGACTGTCAAGACTAATTTTATTTAATTTGACCTCTCACCCAGGGATAGATTCAAACTCTGGTCCCAGAGATCATGGGGCGCATATTGTTATATTACATTACCGAGTCTCATTCCCATTTGCCAAACAACTATTTCCATATCATAAATTAAATAATTACTAATGAAATGAGAAAACCAAAACATTTTTTTAATTTTATACCAAACAACAAAATTATTCCAGTGAACTCTTTCAGAATTTGTGAACAAAAATAGTATGTAACAATGAATGCAAAACAGACTGCATCAAGCAAGGTTTTATTATAAAACAGCAGCTATTAATCATGTAATGAGGTAAAGTGGAGTGCAAAAAACAAAGCAAGCTGGCAATTCAGAATCCATGAACCTTGAAAACCTTCTTGGTTTATAACTGCTCTTCATGTAACTTTAAAAAATTGTACACATTTCCCCTGCTCATTTTAGTCTGTCCTGCCCAGTAGAATTCTTGGACAAGACAGAGCACAAAGACAAAACCTGCTTCTGAGCATTAGCTATTTGTGCTGTGTAAATGGCCACAAAATAATGCCCAAAATGCCTGCCAATTTTTATCTCCCTCTCTGTGGAGTTCACTTGGCCTCTGCATAGTGCCTCCTTCCACGTCAGCCTGAAATAGGGACTTGTTTACAAAATAGGTAAGTGACACTACTACTTGTACTTTATTTCAAGATTTAAATCGTAAAAAGTAAGTGAAGAGAAATTAAATTATGCAATACAGTTGTACTTATTCATGTGTTATCATGGAATGCCAGTTTCATACTTGGGAAGGGGAGATCACTTTCAGCTTACAGGTGACCCCTGTACTGTCAATAGGACCATATGGAATGCTATCTGTCAAAAAGAACAAAAATAAATGCATTAAAAGCATCTAGGTTTTTATCAAAATCCAACTTTGAAAAAAAAACAACAGCAACTAAACAAATTGTACACATTTTCAACTTATTAATGTCAGTGAAGATATTCTTTAACACCATTAAGGTCTTTGAGGATAACGCTGAAACTACCTTAGTAGGTTTCAAGCAAGCATATTGAACTCCTAATCCAGCATTGCACAGTGTATTCGCAGGCACTCAGCAGCTCCGATTTCCCTCACTGTTATCATAGTGTCATACTGTTATTTAGGGCACAGAAGGAATTCATTCGGCCAGATGAGTCCATGCCAGCTCGCCGTAGAGTAATCCAGTCAGTCCCATTCTCCCGCTCTATCCCCTACAAGTTTATTTCCTTCAAGTGCCCATCCAATTTCCTTTTAAAATCTTTAATTGTCACTACTGCCACTACCCTCGTAGGTAACAAGTTCCAGTTCATTACCACTCGCTGCTTTAAAAAGCGCTTCCCCACATCTGCTCTGCATCTCTTGCCCAAAACATTAAATCTGTGTCCCCCGGGCCTTGTGTCAGCAGCCAATGGGAATAGTTTCAGAATCACAGAATTGTTACAGTGCAGGAGGCCATTTGGCCCACCGGCTCTCTGAAAGAGCAATTCACTCAGTTCCATTCCCCCGCCTTCTCCCCGTAACCTGCACATTCTTCCTCATCATGTAACAGTGCAATTCTCTTTTGAATGCTTCAATTGAACCTGTCTCCACCACACTCTCAGGCAGTGCATTCCAGACCTTAACCACTCACTGCATGAAAAGGTTTTTGCTCAGGTCACTTTTGCTTCTCTTACCAAATACTTGAAATCTGTGCCCTCTTGTTCTCAATTCTTTCAGGAGTGGGAACAGTTTCTCTCTATCTACTCTGTCCAGACCCCTCATCATTTTGAATACCTCTATCAAATCACATCTCAGCCTCCTCTTCTCCAAGGAAAATAACCCTAACTTCTCCAATCTATCTTCATAACTGTAGTTCCTCATCCCCGGAACCATTCTCGTGAATCTTTTCTGCACTCTCTCCAATGCCTTCACATCTTTCCGAAAGTGTGACACCCAGAACTGGACGCAATACTCCAGCTGAGGGCAAACTAGTATTTTATACAAGTTCAACATAACTTCCTTGCTCTTGTACTCTACGCCCCTATTAACAAAGCCCAGGATACTGTATGTTTTATTAACCGCTCTCTCAATCTGTCCTGCCACCTTCAAATGACTTCTGCACCTATACATCCAGGTCTTTCTGTTCCTACACTCCCTTTCGAATTGTACCCTTTATTTTATATCGTCTCTCATGTTCTTCCTGCCAAAATGAATCGCTTCACATTTCTCTGAAATGAATTTCATCTGCCACCTGTCTACCCATTCCACCAACTTGTTTATGTCCTTTTGGAGTTCTACACTATCCTCCTTACAGTTCACAATGCTTCTACATTTGGCATCATCTGCAAACTTTGAAATTGTGCCCTGCACACCAAGGTCTAGGTCATTAATTCTTTTTCTTCTTTTTCTTTTGGGCCTCCTTATCTCGAGAGACAATGGATACGCGCCTGGAGGTGGTCAGTGGTTTGTGAAGCAGCGCCTGGAGTGCAGGTCATTAATACACATCAGGAAAAGCAAGAGTCCCAACACTGAACCCTGGGGAACTCCACAACAAACCTGCTACCAGCCCGAAAAACATCCATTAACCACTACTCTGTTTCCTGTCACTCAGCCAATTCTGCATCCACGTTGCTACCATCCCTTTTATTCCATAAGCTATAAGTTTGCGCACAAGTCTGTTGCGTGGCACTGTATCAAATACCTTTTGAAAGTCCATGTACAACACATCAACAGCATTGCCCTCATCAACCCTGTTACCTCCTCAAAAAACGCCAGCAAGTTAGTTAAACATGATTTTTCCTTAAGAAATTCATGCTGTCTTTCATTAATTAACCCGCATTTGTCCATGTGACTATTAATTTGGTCCAGAATTATTATTTCTTACCCTATCCGAAACTGTCATAATCTCCTCACAACCTCCTTTGCTCCAAGGAGAGCAACCCTAGCTTCTCCAACATAACCTTGTAATTAAAATCCTTTACCCCTGGAACCATTCTGGTAAATCTCCTGTGCACCCACTCAAGGACCCTCACATCCTTCCTGACGTGTAATGACCGGAACTGGATGCAATACTCTAGTTGTGGCCTAACCAGAGCTTTATAATGGTTCAGCAAAACTAATACAAAAACAAATCACGCAGATGCTGGAAATCTGAAACAAAAACAGAAAATGCTGGAAATATTCAGGTCAGGCAGCATCTGTGGAGAGAAAAACAATTAACATTTCAGGTCTGTGTTCCCTTTCATCAGAACTGACAAAAGTTAGAAATGTAATAGGTTTTGAACAAGTGAAAAGGGTGGGGGGGGGGGGGGGAAAAGAGGGTGAAGAACAACAAAAGGGAAAGTCTGTGATAGGGTGGAGGGCTTAAAATGACAGAAGATTTCATGGTACTTTCGACCGAGCACTTTACAGCCTTCCAGACTCAACGCTGAGTTCAATCATTTTAGATCATAACCTCTGTCCTCAATTTTTCTTTTTCTCTCCTCCCACCATTTCTTTTTAATCCCTTTACTTTGTGTTCAACAGCTGCTAGTCTGCCATTTATACCTCATCCAGACATATCTTTTGCTTCTTTACTTGTCCCAATACCACTTCCCTTGGCTTTGTACCATGAAACCTTTCATCATGTCAAACCTATACCCTATCACAGACCTTTTGCTGTTCTTCACCCCCCCCCCCCCCCTTTCACTTGCTCAAAACCTATTACATTTCCAACTGGTGAAAACCTTTTGAACCAAAAGCTTTTTTCGATGTGTTCTAATGTTGTTGCCTTCCAAGGGTCATAGTGTTGAAGATATGGCTCAGCTGACAGGGCTTGTTTCAACGCAATGAACACATGCTAGTGACTGTCCTGCCATAGGAATGGCATGACGTGCTTCAGCAATTCTTAGTGAAGATGCTCGGTGTGTATGCAGCAAGGAAGCTGAATAAACCTAGACACCTTTGTAAGTCATCCTTGTCCTGCGGTGTCAGCAGTGACTGAATGTCTCTGATCTTCCCAGGATCCGGGCAGATACCTGAAATTCAGTAAATGGCACCGAAGAAAATTATGCGTTCAGCCTTAATGGAGCACTTGAAAACCAAACCTTTGCATCTGGTGCTTTCCATTAACAAGTGTAGGTTTCTGTCATGCTCTTCTTCCATACATCCTACTATGACTATGTCACCCACAATGCACACACAGCCAAGGACCCGTTCGTTATCTGGTCCATGTGCTGTTGACAGCCCAAATGGTAAACAGAGGAATCAGTACCTGCCAAAAGGAATTCTGAATGTTGTTAACTCTCGCAACTCTCTTGACAAGTGTATAGATCAACATCCATTTTTGCGTCTAATTTGGAAGAGTATTTCACTTCAATGAACATTGGATTTAACTCTTCTCGTGTTGGTATCTTATGAGATCATCCTTTTAAGGCTTTGTTTAGCTTCCTTGGGTCTAAACATAGACAAATTGAACCGTCCTTCTTGATTGCAATAGTGATCAAATTACACCAGTCCGTGTGATGTTGCACTGACAAATGATGCCTTGTTTTTCCATTCTATCCCGTTCCATCTTTAACTTTTCTCGAATGTGCAAGTTGCATTTTCACGGCGGATCATTTGACGGTGTGGCACCTTCTTTAAGGTGTAGGACTGCGCCCCCGAGGTAATTGCCATCCGCGTCAAATCAGTCCAGGTATAACCTCTGGAGGTCTTGTACCGATCCAATGGATGTGCACCTGTTTTGACTGCTGTGGTCTTCTGACTGGGTCAGCTCATGGTCGGTGACCACGTTAAGTTCATTGCATGCCGGCAGCCCTGCTACTGCTGGTCCTGACACATCCACCAAGTTGAATATCACAGTAGACCATGCCAACGATTTGTGCCTGCATTCCAGGTCTAGGGAACCTAGACATTGTCAAGCCATTGTATGCCGCAAGCTTCATGCTTCTGGGTTTGACCACAGGCCAAAGGCTTCGTGGTACGTGTGCTTGAGAATGCGGAAAGGTAGTGTGTTGGCACTTTCACTTGTCAATCTTCACCCTCAATGTCGCCCAGCCTTATTGGCGCAGATGATCTGGAGTGTTGCAAAAGCTTCCGTTTTGTTAACGGAATGGACCTGTTCCGCTAAGGTGATCGTGTGAAATAGCTGTTCATTTGCAGTGTCTTCACCTCGATTCACCTCATCCATTCTGGTCAGAAGTTTCCACATTTCGTGGATGGGTCTACGCTTTTGCAATGCATGGTAGTGTCCCACCTTCCTTCACCTCTGGGTACCATAGGTCTGCGGCTTGATCGCTGCTCGCTCTGGCTTCTCCCCACATCCTTATTGCTGGACCTTCTGCAAACTTTGGCCCAGCGCCCTTTAAGCTCGCATACCTTGCACATGTCTGCGTATGCTGGGCATCTAAGCGGCTGGCGAGAGCCCGCAGTTACTGCATACCTTGTTCTGCCTGGGTGCCTTGGATATTGTACTGACAGGCATTTTGGACCCTAAGGCTTGCAAACACTGTCTCCCTGTGATAACTGCCTCGTATCTACATCCGTCCTGTAGCATACTCTCCATGCGTGTCCCTTCAGCTTTTCCAGGTAGTCTTTCTGGAATGCCTCAATAGGAATGGAGGCAAAAACCAACTCCATAATTCGCTCTAAGAGTTCAGTATCATAGAATTCGCATTCTTTTGCTTTCGCTCTGCATCGGTTAACAAAGTCGTCCAAGCTCTCGTTGACTTTCTGTCTATACAGCAAGAGTTCCAGGCGGTGTACTCTGGAATTTATCTTTAATCCTAAACTGACTTTCTAATGTTGCCCATAGCTTTGATGGATCTTTCTGGTCAGCATCAGATAAACCAGAGGTAGTGATTCTGTGTAGACCTTTGTTTCCTATGGCGATGCTAATTTTTATCACCTGCTTCTTTGCATCCACAATCTTGTGGTCCAGGAAGTACAGTTCTATCCTCTGTTTAAATAGGTTGAACTAGCCTGCAACATTAACTACTTTCCAGTCCACCTCTGGAAACCTGCCATTACCGAAGCCTTCTACTCTTTGCTGCGCTGAGCAGCCCTTGCTTTAAAAGCTGGAGCAAGCTGTGATGTCTGCGGAACTGAGCAGGAGCACACCCTGAGCTTGTAGGCGGGAGACACCCTGGGGTCAGAATTGGCTAATGGCGTGTGAGTGTGGCGACGGTGGGAAGGGTTCTGCACCAAAACACAACTCTGCACTGATCTCTGCAACTGAAACTACCACTAATTTTCTTGCCAGCATGCAGCAAAACTGGGAGTGTGCTCAGATCGCCTTCAATCTCTACTCACACCATTGCTCTTCCGACGTGAGAGCTGTGATCCAGTCACAGCATTTCAGGTAGGGCTTCCGACTTGAGTTATCTTCAGCTGTTGATCAATGCTGTCGACTCACTACCACTGCCACTATATTATATTATCTCTTTCTAGACAAATACAAATGAAGCTGAACGACAGGCATAAAGGTTTTGAACGCACAGCTTTAATGGAGATTTGCTGCTTCAGCTTACATGTGTTATCTGTGCAAGAGAACTGAATCATATGATATTGCATCACTTCCTGTGATGTTATACATATTAGCATAAACATATTTGAATGATTATATTTAACATACTGACAAATACACTATAACAATACGCTTCAAAACCATTCCTTCTTCATTTTACTGATATGTTCCCTTACAGTTTGCTGACTTTACTTAATTCTGGTGCTTTGGTTGCCTGCTAGTCCTCACTCTATGGTTGCTACTCCAAGGAGGTTTATTTTCTTTTTCTTGGGTTCTTCACTGTGGCCTTAAGCACCTTTTGAGAGGAGCTTCACTAGAGGGCAACAGCAATTGCTGTTAGCCCATCACTGTGTTTGGGTATTAACAAGGCTGGAGCTCTTGTTAAGTATGTGTGGTCATTGACATGCTTAGGGCAGCTGTCTACTATATTATTCCTGTGCCTGGGCATTTGGTCATGCTTCCATCGTTTTTCAGACACAAACAGGATGATGAAGCTATGTAGTACAAGATTAGCAGCTTTTTTAAAACCAATTCGGTAAAGCACAATGTTAAACATCAAAATGTTACGGAACCAAGGCGAGTAAATGGAGTTAAGATACAGATCAACACTGATCTAACTGAATGGCGGAACAGGCTTGAGGGGCTGAAGAGCTTACTCCAGCTCCCATATTCCTAAAGCCAAGGACATAAGTGCGATGAGACTGGAACTAACAAAATCATATTGTTTCAAGTAGCTCCTAGTTCATTCAGAATTGCAACATGAAAGGCAAGTGCTCTTTACAATGGAAAAAGTCCTCCTTCCCCTCCAGTTAATCACCACTTGCATCCTTTCATGCTGTAGCTGCCCTCCTGCTTGCCTCACACTTTTCTTCGCCCCACCCCCCCTCACATAGATATTCTTCTTTCCCTCCCTCTCAATACACACAGAGGCGCTCTTCCCTCCTTTACACAGTTCATCAAAACACCATACTTCACAAATTCACCGCTCAACTATTGCTGTTTGCTCAGGGATTCAAATCAGTTCTGCTCTCAGGTCACAAATTTCTAACCTCACAAAACCAAGACCACTAGCAATTCAGCTCAGTGTGAAGCAGAGTTGAATCCCTGGCCAAAGCAATAATGCTCGAAGGGAGGCAGAAGTCACGATGAGTGGCAAAATAAGTAAAAGAATTTTCACATGGGGAAGTGGCAGATGCATTTTGAACAGCTCCTTGGTGTAGATATGAACCACCATTTGCGCAACCCTGGTTGAAACCACATTAAAACATTGGGGAAGAAAACTAAAACTTACTTTTGATGTTTGTTTTCTCCACTACCATTCACCACAAAACAAAAAGTCTCAGAATGCATCGCAGAAACAAACGCTATGGGCTGAATTTTTACTTACCTTACTTACTCCGAGAGTCAATGGGTCAGGGAACCTAGAAATCAATATTCACCTACACACTGTGGGGTTTGCTGCGTGCATGTGACATCACTGATCAATTTCCTTCCCAGAGACAATGCGTGATCAACAGCCTTGGCTTCCAGTCGGGCGTGCAGCCAGTTTGTGAAGGCAGCAGGACCAGTGAAGTCGGCGTCTGGGGGAGGGGTGGGGGGAGCGCAAACTCAGGCAAAGGGGATTGAATGTTTAGGAGATGGTTCCCTAAAGCAAGAAGGTGCCATTAATTAACTTAGCAAAAGACAACTTACGAACATAATACTGACCCCTTGAACTGTAAGAGCAAGCACATAGCACAGATTCTTGATTCTTGAACAGTATTTGTACACTCATTTGTTGCCCTGGGAGTCCTCAACATTAACTCCAGGCCCTATGAAGTCTCATGGCATCAGATCAAACATGGGCAAGGAAACCTCCTGATTACCACTTACCACCCATCCTTAGCTGATGAATCAGTACTCCTTCAGGTTGAACATCACTTGGAAGAAGCACAGAGGGTGGCAAGGGCACAGAATATACTTTGTGTGGGGGACTTCAATGTCCATCACCAAGAGTGGCTCAGTAGCACCACTACTGACCGAGCCCTAAAGAACATATCTGCCAGACTGGGTCTGTGGCAGATGATGAGGCAACCAACAAGAGGGAAAAACCTACTAGACCTTCTCCTCACCAATTTACCTGTTGCAGATACATCCGTCCATGACAGTATTGGTAGGAGTGACCACCACATAATCTTTGTGAAAATGAAGTCCCGTCTTGACACTGAGGATACCCTTCATCGTGTTATGTGGCACTACCACCATGCTAAATGGGATAGATTCAGAACAGATCTGGCAACTTAAAACTGTGCATACATGAGGCACTGTGGACCATCAGCAGCAGCAGGACTGTAATCAACCACAATCTGTAATCTCATGATCCGGCATATCCCTCACTCTACCATTGCCATCAAGCCAAGGGATCAACCCTGATTCAAAGAAGAGTGCAGGACAGCAAGCCAGGAGCAGCATCGCGCATACCCAAAAAAAAAGTGCGTCAATCTGGTGAAGCTACAACAGAGTATTATTTTCATTTCAAACAGTAGAAGCAGCATGCAATAGACAAAGCTAAGTGATCCCACAACCAATGGATCAGATCTAAATTCTGCAGTCCTGCCACATCCAGTAGTGAAAGGTGGTGGTCATTTAAACAACTAAGTGGAGGAGGAGGCTCCACAAATATCCTCATCTTCAGTCATGGAGGAGCCCAGCGTATCAGTGCAAAAGACAAGGCTGAAGCATTTGCGACCATCTTCAGCCAGAAGTGCCGAGTTGATGATCCATTTAGGCCTCCTCCATAGGTTCCCAGCATCAAAGATGCCAGTCTTCAGCCAATCTGATTCACTCTACAGGATATCAAGAAATGGCTGAAGGCCCTGGACACTGCAAAGACTCTGAATCCTGACAACATCCCAGATTAGGACTGCAGACGTGTGCTACAGAACCACAAATGGTTCCAGTACAGCTACAACACTGGCATCTACTCGATATGAAAAATTGCCGAGGTATGTCCTATGCACAAAAAGGAGGACAAATCCAATCCAGCCAATTACCACCCCATCAGTCTACTCTCGATCACCAAAGTGATGGACGGTGTCGTCAACAGTGCTATCAAGCACCACTTAAACAGCAATAAGCTGCTCACCGACGCTCAGTTTGGGTTCCGCCAAGGCCTCTCGGCTTCTGACCTCATTACAGTCTTGGTCCAAACATAGACAAAAGAACTGAACAAGAGGTGAGTTGAGAGCGACTGCCCTTGATATCAAGGCAGCATTTGACAGTGTGGCATCAAGGAGCCCTAGCCAAAGTGAAGTCAATGGGAATCAGGGGGAAAACTCTCCACTGGTTGGAGTTACACCTAGAACAAAGGAAGACGGTTGTGGTTGTTGGAGGCCAATCATCTCAGCCCCAGGACATTGCTGCAGGGGTTCCTCAGGGTAGTGTCCTCAGCCCAACTATCTTCAGCTGCTTCATTAATGAGCTTCCCTCCATCATAAGGTGGATGACTCAATGATGCTCAGTATCATTCACAACTCCTCATACTGAAGCAGTCAGTGTCCATATACAGCAAGTCCTGGACAACATTAAGGCTTGGGCTGACAAGTGGCAAGGAGCATTTGTGCCACACAAGTGCCAGACAAATTTGATCTCCAACAAGACAGAATCTAACCATTTCCCCTTGACATTCAACAACACTCCCATCACTGAATCCCCCACTATCAATATCCTGGGGGTTACCATTGACCAAAGACTGAACTGCAGCAGCCATATAAATACTGGGGCTACAAGAGCAGGTCAGAGACTGGAAATTCTGCGGCAAGTAGCCCACCTCCTGACTCCCCAAAGCCTGTCCACCATCTACAAGGCACAAGTCAGGAGTGTGATGGAATACCCTCCACTTGCCTGGACGAGCGCGGTTCCAACACCACTCAGGAAGCTCGACACCATCCAGGACAAAGCAGCTCACTTGACTGGCACCCCATCCACCATCTTTAACATTCACTCCCTCCACCACTGATGAACAGTGGCAGCAGTGTGCCCCATATACAAGATGCACTGCAGCAATTCACCACACCTCCTTCAACAGCATCTTCCAAACCTGTAACCTCTTTCATCTAGAAGGACAAGGGCAGCAGATGCATGGGATCATCATCTGTAAGTTCCCCTCCAAGCCACACACCAACCTGACTTGGAACTACACCATCATTCCTTCACTCTTGCTGCATCAAAATTCTGGAACTCCCTCCCCAACAGCACTGTGTGTGGGCATACCCACACCAGATGGACTGCAGCAGTTCATGAAGGCAGTTCACCACCACCTTCTCAAGGGCAATTATAGATGGGCAACAAATGCTGGCCTTGCTAGCAATTCCCACGTCCCATGAAACAAATAATTTTTTTTTTAAAAAGCCCTGTGCCATTTATATGATTGCTGTACCTGAACAAAAGAATCCTGGCTCCTGCGCTATCATGCTTTCAAGTTTGTCTTGGGCAGACAACTTCAACTGTTTACAGAAAGCTTGTACTAGATTCATACTCAAGTCATATCTAAGCTATAAAGTAGCCAATGTAAATGAATCAGGAGTAAATTGGGAGCCTTTATTCACTGTGTACTGTAACCCTACACTCAATGTTGTCAGTAATGCATTTGCCTCATTAATACTCATTCATAACATATATTTGGAAAGAGAATAGAGTAGGTTTCACTGAGATGGAACCTTAAAAAAACTGTATTAATGTAATATGTTAATGTGAATAAGGAATGGAGGTTAAAGCAAGTTCAACCTGGTCCACATTACAATAAATTTACCCTGATGGAAACATCAGCCAAACTTTATTGATTTTGCCTCACGGCAGAATTTATGTACATATCACAATGTCTAGTCAACCTGCTGAGGTTTAATTGTTTATTTCCCTAACATTACCAGAATATTCTTGTAATATGAAAAGTAAAAAAATCCCAATATTCCCTGATAAATATTACCCATTAATAATAATTATGCATTAGCAAAAGAAGTTAAAAATATTTAAGTGAAGATGATTGAATGGAAGAGTTTCAAATTCCTAACTCACTAATTCAAATAAAATGTGCAAAGTTGAACTTCTCCACAATCTTTAGATGCATGCGACTAATTGTTGCTTAAATAATCTCCTTCAGAAAACTTGCTCATCAACTAAAATTTCTATCCACGCACTGCAAAGAATCAAATTTTGATGTGTACTGCTCTCTTCACTGAGTATTTGCAAGTTCAGTTGTGAAGACACAAATTTGTTCTACAACATTTCGCCTGATTTAACTGGGCAGGGGGCACGCGTGAGGGAGGGGCAGCGAGGGCGCGCGAATGTCCAAAAGGGGAGAACAGAGCCCTCGTGGTGGATGACCAAAAAAAAAAATTAGAGGCCTCATGTTGGGCGTTGGGGGTGGGATTCAAAGGCCTGAGGGATATCAGAGGCCTGATTTGGGGGGGCAGCCATAGGTCATATGGTGCTATCATAGGCCTTGAAAGGTAAGGTTGTGGGTGGGTTTCAGATCAAGGAGGCTCCTCAGGCACACTGGATCCAGGAGGTTGAGTGTAAAAGCACTCAGCACCTGGATCTGTCAAGTCCTTGCCTTGATAAAGCAGCTGGGTTTCCTGAGGCTCAGGAAGCCTCATCCACTTGCGTTACTGTTGAAATACTGAATGACAATGACTCTCTCAGGCTCATTATCATATTTAAAGCCCCAACCCACTTCCTTGGAGCATGTTGGCAGCACGCTCACTTTCCGATCTCAGTTAAAGCCAAAAGCAGGTGGGTTTGGATCAGCAATCTGCTTTTTAAGACTTCAGAGTTTAACACTTGACCCTAACTGACCATTTTTTATTTAAAAAAGAAAAAATTCCCACCTATAACTTCATAGTTGTTATGCGATGTGCTTCGTTCTGGCACACGCTGTGCCTTTTGGTTCAACACTGCATGTAGAGCTACAACTTCCATGATGCACAATGCACAGAAACCCAGAGAATTTGTGCACAACTAGAAATTCCGAGCACCCAAGGGCCAGATGAAATATCCAACTCAAGCATTAGGCCTTTGACACATGAGCATACCCATGTAGGAGATACCTCCTGCTGGCGTTTTTAAGAATAAAAACTCAATTATCTGTTTTTCAGACTGTTTTTTAAATAAGTAATTTGATTTTAATTCTTTACATGGACTGGAGCAAGGAAGGAAAATAGGGTAGTTGAAAGAGTTGTGAATAAATTATTTGATACTTTAATTAATCAGTTGTGAGGAACTTAATGGCTCAATTTTCTGTTATGCACTCCTCGTGGGCACTTCTTTCTGCTTCTAATCAATTCACATTTAGTCAATGGGCAGCACAGTGGCGCAGTGGTTAGCACCGCAGCCTCACAGCTCCAGCAACCCGGGTTCAATTCTGGGTATTGCCTGTGTGGAGTTTGCAAGTTCTCCCTGTGTCTGCGTGGGTTTCCTCCGGGTGCTCCGGTTTCCTCCCACAGCCAAAAGACTTGCAGGTTGATAGGTAAATTGGCCATTATAAATAGCCCCTGGTATAGGTAGGCAGTAGGGGAATATAGGGACAGGTGAGGATGTGGTAGGAATATGGGATTAGTGTAGGATTAGTATAATTGGGTGGTTAATGGTCGGCACAGTCTCGGTGGGCCGAAGGGCCTGGCTCAATGCTGTATCTCGAAATCAAAAATCAAAATGTTGGAGCCAATCGTAATGTTTTGTCCTAAAGATGCACAGGTGGAAATTTGTTTTGGCCTGTTTTCAGGCCTGAAATAGGTACTGCACTGGGAGCAAGTGCCAGATGCCAATGGCTCACCTGAAATTGGGTCTCATCGACATATTGCCACTGAGTTGTGGATGCCAATTTGCTGGCAGCCTCCCCAGCAGTTACCCTCAGGTAGGTCCTGGGGAGGGGAAAAAGTCAATGGTCTTTGGGGCTCCTGCTCCTCCCAGCTCCATATTCAGGTAGATATTCTTTAAAAAAAAATCTTTGGTGGCATGCTGCAGTCAAGGTCGCCCAATTTCAGGAAGGGGGACTGAAACAGTCATGAGGTCTGTTTCAGGTAAGGGCCCTGTAAGCTTATACGGGAGCCTTTACCAACATGCCTGCACTTCTGGCAAGGAATGTGAGCGTATATGCCACCCACCATATTGGATGCTTAGTAAACCGTTTTATGCCCATGAAATGGGGGTGGTGTTCGTGAATTTGTCGGCCCCAATGTCAGCAATACAAGGTCTGAGAAGCCATGCTTTCAGATGCAATGTCTTTAAAAGATATGATGTTGCAGATATACATAAGATGCAAGCAACTTGAAATTCGGTGAGAATTATCATGGTCTCCGGTCATAACTCCAATAGAAGACAAGTAAAACTCTTAAAATAACGGCAGGAACCTGACATAACCAGTTTTTTTTCTTTCATGGGATCTGGGCATCACTGACAAGGCCAGCATTTGTTGCCCAACCTTAACTGCTCTGGACAACTGAGCGAATGCTCAGCCATTTCAGAGGGCGGTTAACTATCAACCACAATGTTGTGGGTCTGCAGTCACATGTAGGCCAGACCAGGTAAGGAAGGCAGATTTCCTTCCCTAAAGGACACCAGTGAAGTAAATGGGTTTTTTTTGACAATCGGTGATAGTTTCACAGTACTGTTACCGAAACCAGCTTTCAATTTCACATTTTTATTAATTAATTGAGTTTATTAATTGAATTTAAGCTTCACCAGTTGCCATAGTGGGATTTGAAGCAGTGTTCTTAGGGCATTAGCCTGGGCCTCTAGATTACTAGTCCAGTGACATTACCACTACACCACCGCCTCCCCACCAGTTCACCACATTTCTGCCGTTTATGATCGAAACCAGGAGAACCCCCATATGTCAGAGCCAAGACATCTAATTATATAGCCAGTCAACTGAGAAGTTGACAGATGTGAAATTTCCTTTGTTTGTCTGAAGGAGGAATTTTTTTCTTCAGCTATAATTTATAGATGTTAGACAGCTTCTGGCAGGAAAAATCCAATTCATCTTGTTTTTACAGCAATGGCTTCATAAAGCATTGCCATTAAAATTAAACCATACTTTCCACATCATAAGAATTTCCTTCTGACTGCATGACAGTTCAATGAGATTCAGCGCTTGCTGTGGTAGGCAGCGCATCATCACTATTCTGAGGTCACAGTTATAATACCCTAATAACAAAATGCAAATGAAAAACAATTACAAATTTTAAGAAAATTTGCTATTCAAAGATAAGCTCAAATCGTTGAGGTAGAGTTTACTGCAATGATAACAAAATGGTATTTTTGGCAGCCATTGCATTGCAAATGTAACATACTGTTTATAAGGCAAAATGTATTTTTCATATACTCTAATTGGTTAGTATTTTTTCTTTATAAACATAATTGGCTTCAAAATCTACTAGAACAACAAGACTGTTAAAACTAATTCATAATGGTGGGCATTTTCGTTAACAAGAGCAAACAGATGTTAATAATTCCGCAGATGGTGGCAATCTGGATTTCATGTTCAGGACTGTCACACAAGCTAGAGATGTTAGACTTACAGTAGAGCAGTCCAGTGTAGTCTGCAGGATGTTCCTATCTCATGAGAGTCAGCACTTTCTAAAAAAATAATTGGGTGACTTTTTTTTTGTCTTTAAAATATCAGGTTAAAACCAGTTAGCCTTCTCGATTTATTTCAGTGAGAACAGTGTCTAGGCTTGCTGCCCAAAAGAAAGAAAGAAAAAAAAAGACAGGCATTTACATCGCATCTTTTAAGACCTCAGAATGCTCCAAAGTGCTTAACAGCCAAATGAAGTACTTTTGAAATGTAGTCACTGTTGTAATGTAGGAAACAGTCCAATAATCCCTGCTGGACATGGTTATTATGTGGACCCAAGATAAGAAGGATGGTAGCTTCACCAAATTATTCACAATCACTCATTAATAGTCAGTTCTGAAAGACAGCAGTGAGATGCTGTAGCCTTACAACCCTGCCCAAAAGAGATAAAAGGAGAAAAAAAACAGAGTAGGAAGCATTAAAATAAATTTGTTTTTTCCATTCAGTTGGTGCCCAGCACAAAATTATTTGTGCTGCATAATCTGTAGAGATTAATATCAGGTGTATATTATGGTCTTAGTTTCATTTTCACAGAAGCTCAGCTGAATGTCATTGTGACAGAAATCACACATGCCCAAATGGAAATATGAATTTTGTCATATGGAACACTGCTTGAAACTTTTACTGGACATTGCAAATAACATTTTAAAAAGCAGAACTGAACAGTTAAAAAGTGGCAAAGCACATTTGCATTTTGAGAAGGCAAAAACTGGCTGAGGGAGAGAAGTACCAGTCTAGTTGGAGCAATGGGGGTACTCCCTGATTCAATTAGCGAGATCGGTTTTGTCAACAGGAGTAATCGAAAGACACTGACACCCTTTTGACTTTGTAAGAGCTAAACCACCCCCCGAGTATGTCTGAAAGACTCTGGAATTCAAACAACCCTCCAAGGACTACTGTTTTAAACAAAGTGATGGTCACATGACATACCTGCTGGTGTAACTGAGGTTTTTGGATTGTGCCTCAAAGCAAGGAGACTGCAACTGAACTGGAGGAGAAAAGTATTTCTCTCTCTGTCTCTCCAGCAAAGTTCCAAGGAAACCGGCAGCTTCTAAACCTCAAGACTGTAGAACTTTACAGAGACGACTACCAAGAAAACAGTTGAAACCTCCTTCAGTCTTTGGAACCAGAGAAGCAAGCCTGAAATTGTACACATGGCCCCTTTAGAGGACTCCAAGACGTCAACTTCAATTAAGGACATTACAACCCAGTATTTGCATTCCATTTATCAGCAACTTTACTGCAACCACCCGACTCTTTCTTCCCCCTCTATCTATTTGTGTCTGTGCACCTCTCAGATGCATGTGAGCGTCGCGTATTTTAGTAACTTTAACTGGTTAAGGGTGATAAGGTTAATAAACATAGATTCTTCTTGTTAAACCCAAGAAAACCAGTCTGATTGGTTCTTTTGCAATTGTGATTAGAGTTCAATGAGCAAGGGCTCAGTGAGGTGGTAAGCATAAATCACTGTGTTTAAAAAGATAAACTCTGTTACGGCCAAACCAGAGAAGGGGTGAGAGGGGAGCCTGAGACCCCTTCCTCACCTGGTCATAACAGTCATTTAAAAATGACAGAAAATTATCATTTTTGTTATCTGCAGTTTATACATATTATTACAGAAATCAGTGGTGGTCATTGTCATTTTGCATTGTAACAACCATAAGTTCATATCTTTAGGTTATGGAAGTGACACCGGGGTTTCCAAGTCTCTGTAGAAAAACAGACAAGTTGTTTATGAAACTACACTCACAAACTCCACTCCCTCGCCACTGGCAATAGTCTGAGACTGAACCACATCATGGATAATTCCCTGGTCAAGCAAGTAACCTGTCCCTTGATTATTCCCAAGGCCAGTGCCACTAGAAGGTGTATAAAATCAACATGGATCGTTTTCTCTCCAATTTTCAGCTCCCTCCCCATGCAGTATAATCAATCCTTCAAGGTGACAGGATGGAAATCTGTGATCCATTTGACCGGGGGGGGGGGGGGGTGGGGGGGGGGGGGGGTTTGAAAAAGAGGTTGCTAACAGTATGAAAGATTGGACTACAAACATTCGTCTGACTTACTTAGCCATTCCAATAATTTACATTTTTTGGGAAGGTCTTTCATTTTGTATTGATATGGATATAGTATATTCAAAATACGGCTTGCCAACAATGTTTAAATGAGATCAGGCCTCCTGATACTGGCTTTAAGCTGGCAGTGCAGCCTCTCTGTTGATTTAGTATTCATTCTGGGTGGAAGTTAACTTTCACCCTCTTTGCCCATAAAGTGACAAAACTACGAGTAAAAAAGAGCCTTGTGAAATGGCAACACCTCCCCATTAAAATTAAAACATTTTATAGGAGGCTGCTTTTGCATTATATGCACCAACACAATTAGCAGATTGCACTTTCTTTTAAATAAACCTGGCCAAATGTAAGGTTGTCCCAATATTACTATCTATAATACTGTAAGTACACTTCAAGTGTTTGTATCAAATTCCTTGGAAGTACTAACCAAACTATATTACACAGTTTGTGAAGGAACTTAAAAAAACTTCAAGTTAATATCACCACAGCACAAGAATTTGCAGTAAACTATACATTATAAAAGTGGACCAAATTATCAAGTCATATGAATAGTGTTCCAATTTTTTGTGCATCTTTTTTGTAAGAAATAAATCTGCGCCAGACTGCAGTTCCAGTCAAAAGATGTTAACGCAGTGACATGTTTTACTTACACTGCAATGCAATGGTATGTTGTGACTTCCCAGTTAGGATTGTGTGCAGTTCACATTGAGCTGAATAGAAATGGTGAGCTGAGGGGAAACCAAGTCACCCTCCTAATTTCAGCTTTGCTTTCGAATAATTTTAACTGGCATGCTGTCCTTGATGTCACAGCCCAGAAAGAGAGTGTGCAGGCTGGAATAAAACCATTAAAATAGTGTGAGAAGAAAATTAGCGAGAGTTTTATAGACTAGTTGCTCTATACTATACTTAGTGCATTGATGCAAAGCAATTTCAGCTTCACTTCAACACAGTGCTGCCCATTTGCAGTTGACTGGCAGAAAAACTAAGTCCAAAAATTGCTCAAAGACTACTGAAGAGGTAGCCTCAAATTACTTTGTCTTGCACCAGCTCCAGTGTAATTGCAACTGATGCAAAGTGATTTTTTTTAAAAAGTACCCAACAGACCCACAGATAATATGAAAACAGGTAAAATATAATTTTCAGATTCTAACATGAACAAGAAGCCAACCTTCCTGTCTGTATTCCACGAGCAATAAAATCTGGCACTTGGACACTAGACAGCCAAGCTTGCAAAGAGCACAAAATTCTGCTTTGCCTGGTCAGGCAATGTAGAGTTCGAAATATAGCTCAACATCTGGAGCATAACTGGGTCTTTGAATCCTCTCCCAAAGGACTTTATTCATTGAAGAAATGAGCTGTTGTGCTGTGACAAGTTATATCAACAATAGCTCCTCAAAACTGTAACAAAAATAGACTGGAAAATACCACTGCTGATATTAGTAGGTGAATACTTAACGTATCCCAAGACATTTCCTTGTTCACAGTTTTAGTGGTGGAGGCATTAACTCATAGAAAGATAACATTGCAGAGCAATCCAAAATCATTGCCTGCTCACTCCCACAACCACATAGGATTATCTGCTTCAAATGTTCATCTACTCTTAAAAAATCTAATGCTCTCTGCCTCAACTATTCAAAGTGGATGATTACCAACAATTTACATAGCCTTTAATGTAGTAAAGCATCCCAAGGTGCTTCACAGTAATGTAGTCAGACAAAGATTGACACAGCCAACAAAAAA
This sequence comes from Heterodontus francisci, assembly GCF_036365525.1. Classification (NCBI taxonomy): domain Eukaryota; kingdom Metazoa; phylum Chordata; class Chondrichthyes; order Heterodontiformes; family Heterodontidae; genus Heterodontus; species Heterodontus francisci. The sequence continues at coordinate 91,915,381 of NC_090379.1, read as the reverse complement.
AATATTTTAGGTACCAAAAGCTTGGTAAAGTCAATAGATTTTAAGCAGCAGAGAGAGTGGTGGAAATACAGAGAGATTTAAGGAACGAACTCCAGAGCTTTGGGCCGAGGTACATGCAGGCATGGCCACCAATGGTGGGGCAAAGGAATTGGGTGTTGCACAAGAGGCCAGAAGTGAAGAAGCACAGAGTTCTTGCAGGTGTTGTAGGGCTAGAGAAAGTTACAGAAATAGGGAGGAGCAATGCCATGGAGGGACTGGAACTTGAGGAAGAGAATTTTAACAATTGAGGTGTTGCTAGATGGGAAAGCAGTGGAGGTCAGTGAACACAAGGGTGATTAGTGAACAGGTCTTAGTGCAAGTTAGGATAGGGGCAGCAGAGTTTTGGATGAGCTTAAGTTTATGGAGATGGAAGAGGGGAGGTCAGCAAGGAGAACATTGTAAATGTTTACCTGCAGAAAAATAGCCCACTGGCAATGGTGAAATTTAAAATAAATGTATTAAGGCCCATGTTAAAAATGCATTTGCCCACTTACATTGCCAACAGTAAATTCTAGGTTAATTTACTTTCCACCTTGTTTAATTGGATGTAAATAGCCTTCTCTGTTATTCAGTGTAATGGAGAAATCCCACTGTATTTTTCAAGTTGATCATATGGAAAAAATAAATCTTTGAAGCAGGAGCTTTTTAAAAAAAATCATACTTATAATGCAGCACTATACCCCTCACAAAAAGATGTTAAGCCTACATTTTAAATCTGGTCACACAAGGTTTTCATAACAACCGTCTGAAGCCTTATCCTTCCACAAGTTGGTCTCTGTTTACTTCATGGATTATTTGGCAATGCATTGTGTTCTGTTTTAGGTTTTTCTAAATGACAGCAGATCTGTGAAACTCAATTTGCTAAAATGCTATCTATATATTGATTGCCAGATGTTTAAACAAAATTAGCTACTTTGTGGGAGGGAAAATGTATAATCGTGTACAAATACATTCATTCACACAATACTACTAATTTAAACACTTTTTTTCCCCTCTTCCTTCCCTGTATATTATGGTCCTGGGTAGTACTTTTTTTTCCTTCTCGGCTGCGAACTGTTATTTTTGCAAATTACACTTCTCACTATTTTAATGGTTTTACTCCAGTCTGAGCTGTGACATCAAGGACAGCATGCCAGTTAAAATGGGGCAACCTGATCCCAAGACTCATCCACTGCTACTCTAACAGAATACTCAGAAGCATGTGTAGAATTAACCCCCTTTTTCTCCCCTCTATTTGGAAGCAATTCTCCACTCATGCTCAGTATGGGGTTGTCAACCCTCCTGCTTTGCTCGGGAGGCTCCCGAAATTGAAGACTGATCTCTCAGGTGCTTCTGTTGGCAATACATGAGAAAGGTACTTTGTATGAGTGATCTGAGCCTGCGAGCCTCGTAGCCCAGCATCATCTGACCATTTCCAGGTAATTTCTTGAATCTGTCATTGCCGACGATCTCACCCTTCCTGCACATGGCCAGTTAACCATATGTACGCTGCAGGAAGACTTCAAGTCCAACAGCATCTTTGGGCCTCCACCGAGTACCAACCAACCAGATCATAACCCAAACCTACCCTCCAAATGAAATCAAAGTGAATCACCGCAAAACACTCCAGCTGCGCCCCCGAACAGACGGGCAAGTGTCACCTATCATATGCCCAGCATCTTAAGATATTCAATTGTATTCAAGTATGGCTAACCCCCAGTTTTACACTGAGCACAAAACCCAATAGAAGACAAGTTTTGTCCCTGGAGGCAGGGACACTTTGAAATGTTGGAAGAAAATGTCCCTCATAGCCCTGATGTTGTTGATGTCTTTGGTGCTGATGAAAATTCCTTGGAAACTCCAGTACCCAAACCT